>NW_015090922.1:11897393-11920080 GCF_001431845.1 Calidris pugnax | reverse complement strand
CCGGCCCGCGGCCGCCCTTCCCCCGGCCGGGAGACGCGGCCCGGCTTGGCCCGGCCCGGGGTGGGAGCAGAAAGCGCCTGTGGAAGGGCTGTCGCCCGGTGGCAGTGGGTGGCCGCCGGCCCCTTTGTCTGCCGCGGGTCACCTGGCCCGGGGGAACTGGCCCGAGCCCGCCCCACCGCTGCCCCTCGGCGCCCAGCGCTTCCCCGGCTGAGGGGGGGCACCGCGGGTCGCCAGGCTCCGCTGCCCTGCCAGGGGACTGAAATGGGGAAAAAAAATCTTCCGAAAGGGTAAAAGGGCGTGCTCACTACGTTACTGAGCGTTACCCACACGTCATGTAAGATTTCAGTCTTTTTCATCACCGTGGTACCCAATACTGTATTAAATAACCGGGAAACTGTGCAGCTTGGCTTTTCTCCTCCTCAGAACAAGCACACGCAGGATCTAGACAGTTTCCTTCGGTGAAAATCACTGCCGCCTTATTTATTTTTAGTTACTGATTTTGCCAGTCTTTTGTGAGAATGTCATTGGAAAAGGGATGGGCTTTAGCCTTCGAGGGGATTTGAATTCACCCTAATACCACAAGAGGAACCGAGGGCCAGCGCTGGCACCCAGGAGGGCAGCTGGGGTGCTTCGAAGGTTCAGGCAACATGAAAAAGGAGCAACTCGGCTGCATGGATCTAGTCGAGTAAGGACATAAAAAGATGAGCACCCAGTCCTTGATCTGGACCTGATTTTCCTGACTGGAGAGCAAAGAACAGATAATTATGGATTTCTATGGGTAATGGAGCAGGAGGCAGGTGTTATATTTGGAGCTGATGAAATAGCTCCAGTATCTGTGCTTCCAGAGTAGTTTCCAGATAGAAGATACTGTGCTAATGAAGCCTAAGGGTCATGAGAGCATTCACGTCAATGGAAGAAAGACTTTTTGGTGCCTGTTGTCGCTTAATCTACCAGTCAAAGTAGCAGTATAGCAAAAATCTCCATGTTCATTATCATTTTGACAGTTCCCAAGCAGAATCATTTGGTACAAAGCTGTGATATGGAGCCAATTACAGGAAATGTCTTCCTTCACAATTCAGCCTTTTCTGGGCTCACAGCAGCCGTGATACATCTAATGGTGTTAGTTCTGTGAAGGACTGTACTCACAGGCCCCACCAGAAATAAAAAAAAATCACCTACTCCTTTCCTCCCACCCCCATTCTAGCCCATATCGTACTACATATTAAGCTATATGGTCTTACATTTGTGTGTCAGAAGGATCTCGGTAATTAAATCTTTCCTCTGGATGTGTTTGTGTTGTTTCTCGATAGTGGTAATGTAAACACTCTGCTCCATTTCCTCGGGTATTGGAAAACACAAAAGCCGAACTGATACACTGTTTCATTTTTTTTCTGTTTATTTTTAAGAGCCCTGCAGCCACCTGTATTCTGAATGCCCAAGGTAAGATTTAAGTAAATACAGTCTCCATGGTGAGTTTAATGACCTAGCATCTCTGTGAGATCACACACGCGTATTGCAAAAGTCTTGAATAAATACAGCCAATATTAACACAGCATACAATATAATATAAATAAACCTTGTATTTGGCTAATCACATATACAATCTACTGCGTACATAGCTGGGCTCTGATATCTAATTTGAGCCATCTGCACTTTTCCATGTGCTGAAGCAAGCTAAGGTTTGGCTTCACAAATCATTTTTTCTAAGGAGACTGCCTGCCTGAGTAAAGATTTACAAACTCACTTAGGATCAGACAGCTCAAGCCTTACACTGCTTGAGCAGAAAACACACATACCTTGCACTGGTTTTTTTATTATTATTATTATTATTGCTTTGGGAAAGCATGTTTATGTCAAGACTGAACTTTTAACACTAAGGAGTTATTAACTTACCAAAAGACCCCAGAACAATATTCTTAAAATCCAGTAACTCAGGTACATTGAGCAACATTACAATGCTTCCTGCAAAATTCATCTGAAAAACTGGCTCAGTGGTCTCAAAAATTCTAAGTAATGGACAGGAAGGAACATTCAAACTCTAAGTATCATTTTCTACTTGAAAGGTTTTACAATATTTGTTTGCTTGATTTTTTTTTTTCTGTTCTCTTGCTATGGGTTGGGAAGGATTCAGTTCTTTAAGAGCTGAAGAGCAAATGTTATTCCTTGTATTTCTCACGGGAGGGTCAGGAGAGGAATGTATAGCACACGCAATATTTCTCCTGCAGCAAGGCAATAAGAAGTGCTCTAGATGCATTTCTGTACTCTGTTACAAAGGCTACAGCAGAGTAGGAAACCATGCCCTGTAGTAATTATGCTTTAGGTATTCTTCTTATTGTGATTTTTTTTCAGAAGGACATGGGGAGGCTACAGGGTACACAGGCTCAGGACTGGTTAAGGAGCCCTTTTAACTCTGCGGAAGTAACTTTTGCTGGTAGAATTCCCTCTGCTCGGCCCTCTGAGACCAAATTTGACACAGCTTGTGTCAGGACTGCTCCCGGCGTACGCTGCCCACCTGCAGGAGCATCTGCACATTGTGCTTTGATTCTTATTAGCATTGCTGCAGGCTGACCAATGACTTGACAGACCACTGCGTGGTTGGAGTGTCCTGTAACGAAAAAGACCCCCGAGAGACCATAAAAGCACAGCCTATTTCCATCAGCATCTATTTGTGTTCTTACTTTAGCAAAGGGAATACATCAAACTGGTAACAGATAGCAGCGACGGCAACACCCGCACACAGTCATCTGCAGACAGCAGCCTCCCAAGACACAGATTTACTCCTGCAAATCTCTCTCAGGCTGCACCTCCCCTGTTTCAGGTAGAGAGTGGCAGTGGCAGTGGCAGTGGCAGTGGCAGTGGCAGGGAGGGACGAGCAAGCTGCAGGCAGCCTGTTACCTCGAGTCAGCCCCTGACCTTTCCCTGGCCTGTGCATCCTCAGCAGCTCTGTGGAGAAACAGCACTATCTGGTGGAGGCAGCCTGTAAAGTCTTGCCAGGGCTTTATTCAATTATTAGAGACACAAATGCAACTGCTTTTGTGTTGTGCTTGCCCAGATAGATAGTTTGACTGGGTTTTCAAGAGGATTTATCATTTTTTACAGTCCAAGTGGCAGGGGAGTATATCCGGCTCAGTCTTTTCAAAACCAATGCTTCTATCAGTTTCTAGTGCTTTCCTAAAGAACCGCCTTGAGAAATGTCAGAATATTTTCAGGCTTTTCCAAGTACAGCAACATGAAAGAACAAGTGGTGGTTTTGTGTTGTTTTATTTTTAAAGGAGTGTCATTTCTTGAAATTATACTAAACAGATGCACAAGGAATAAAATCAGGCTTGCATGCAAGGAGAGATTTTCAGAAACATCTTTATGTCAAAAATGAAATAAAAGCCAGAACCCAAGTTATAAACCTCGTGAAATTTAAGGAACTTTGGCTCTGAAACCACACTGGACTTGAACATATTCCAAGCATCATGTATGTGAAGATTTTCACTAGTATGAGTACATCCACTGAATTCCTTTGAACTTAAAGGATATGCTTACACACGTGCAATAGCTGAATGTTAGTGGGATCAGTCCCTTCCTGGCAAGAGATCAAAGATCGCTGATGAATGCTGACTATCTTTGAAAGTCAAATTATTATTTAGATACCTAATTTTGGACACACAGTTATGAAAAGAAAGCATCCCGAAGAACATTTTCACTCCTGTCATACTGCAAATGATCTTTAGGGTCTACCAATAGCTAATTCATCTTTTCTAAAGACAAAGAAAAGGCCCAGTCTTGTTGAGCTTGGTCCAACCTCCAACTCCATTCCAAGGTTTCCCTTGTGTCCAGCCAAATTCTTACTAATTTATTCTTCACTCACAAAGCATGTACCTGAGGAAGTTACTTAAGGTACTCCTAATGTTTTCTGTGAAATGTCTCAGCGAAAGAGATCTTGCCAATGTGTGATTAACTGGCTCTCTAACTCTCTCTAGTTTAACTATACTTTTGGTACTCTTCCCAACTTCTTTTAAAAGAACATACTGAACTCTACCTCAGTTTGTTAGCTTTCGTTGGGAATAAATCTCTCAGAATACATCTGTATTGCAACTGATGTGGGACTGCGGGATTTACAGCTTTACAGTACCTGGTTCTGGTGACTTCAGTGCCCTGTCTACCAGCCAGCCTGATCTCAGGTATGCACCTGGTTTGCTAGCCAAGACTGAAACCCATGATATCATACCTTCCTAGCAGTTCTTATCTGAGCTAGATAGATTAGGGCCAGCTCAAGCATATCTGCATGTGCTAGAAAAACATACCACCAGTTGTAGGACATACGCTTAGGTCACATCTAGGCTGGAGACTTCTGGCTCAGTCAGGCAGGGCTGTAGAGCAGAATGATCCCAGACAAACACAGCTGTGCCAGGGACTCTCACCATTGTGGGGTTTTTTTAATTATTATTTTCTTGCTTGTGGATGGTAATTTGACTATACTGATATGAAAAGCTTTAGCACCATACATCTCTCTGGAAAAATACAGTGGTATTTCTGTACTGGTAATATATTCCAAATATATAAATAGGCACCCAGTTGGACAAATACATGTATCCTCTCAGCCTTCACATATAGCTTTCCTGGCTGGCAGCATTCACTGTGGGTTTGCCATTCGCAGGATTGCTGCTATTCTAGATGTGGAGTTGCTGGAGAAACTTGTGGAAGGTAAAAGCCAGAGCTGATCTGTTCTTGGTTTATCAGCCCTCATCTAGAGAATTTACAACAGGGAAAGTTGGGCAGGGAAACTTGCAATTAACTGGCGTTGCTCAGGACTATAACAGGGGTCTGTTGATAAATCAGACTTAATGATTAGATTGTCCTTGCTGGGAGTAAGTTTGGGACAGAATGACAAGGAGAGAATTCTGGAATGGATCAGGCTGCAAGAGAGATCCCCTGCCCTAGATAAGCCTCTTCACGTGCATGGAATGAGTCTTGGAAGAAGTGTTTTTCTAAAGGTACAACTCACTCTCTGTATCAGGACCAGAAGAGGATAGGAATGTGAACTTCAGTCTTGCCTTTCCAGGCTGGTGCTTTCTTGAGCAGTACACATGAAAAAAACAAGTATATATGCTACATGAATGACTGATTTTGTATTTTTTCAGAAAAACATAACAACCCATACCCTAACCAATCATGCAAAGTAAGGAAAAGGACAGGTCCTTTTCATTCCTTTCTTCTCTACCAGCTAAGCAATTTCAGGCAAGGAGCAAACATTGTCTAGTGCTAAATGCAATTCCTTTCATCATAAGAAAGGTGGTTCTGGCTTGTCACAATTGTCACAGCCCCCTGAGGCTGGACACCCAACATATTTTGGGATCAGTCGCCATTTATCCATATGCCTGTTGGCTTTTGTTCTTCCTATTTCTCTCCATAGAATACCACAGTATTGATGCAACTGGAACCTGTTCCCCATTTGAGGCGGACTTCCCCAAAAGAAACTCTCTGAGGGGACCTGAGTGTACTTGCCTCCAGGAAACAGAATTGACTCTCCGCTTCCTCATACCCTCCAGGAGTGCACGGCAGGGTACAGCAGACCAGAAGAACAGGCTAGAAAGACCTAGTGCTCTGCTGAACTATTTAGTATGAGTACATCAGAAGAAATTTAAAAAATAAGGGAAGCTCTGGGTCAGGGCAACTTGATATTTGTGTGCCTAGCTATCGCTGGATGCAGTAAGGCTCCTGAGAAGAGTGCCAGGGTATATGCACTTAAATAAAGCATAGCTAGGATTTGTCTTACAGTCTTACCCAGAGCCCTGTACAGGGTTCGGAGCATCTGTCACTGTTACATGTGACACTCAAAGGTAAACTCATTTCACAGTTGATAAGCTGCAGCGGAGTAATAAATGTGCCCAAGCTGTACCTATCATTACCAGCTTCTGCTAATTTTTTGGATGATTTTAAATTATGCATCAGTTCAGCAGTATCAATTAAATATAAACAGAACATGCTTTTCAAAAGTAGGTATTATCACCACTTTACAGAGAGGAGGACTGAGAAAGAGAATGATTAAAGGGCTAAATTTTAGAAGTGTCTCTACATTTTGAGTGCTTTAATTGTAAAATATCTGACTAGAGATATTTTAGGTATCTCAAGTTAAGTGGGCAGGTTTGAGAATTTAGTCCTAATCACCTGCTTAAAATCACATATAAAGTCATTAACTGTCATTAATAAAACCTGTATCTCATGATTCCTACAGCCCTCCTCCAGCCTTTTCCCACCGTAGTAGTCAAGAACTTTTTAAAATTGAGAAACTAAGGCAGAATAAAGAAGTGACGTAATGATTTACAGTATTGCCACTGAAGACATGTAGGACATGCTGAGCTATGTTTTCTACCTGGCTTCATTAAGTAGTTATGATGATGGCCAAAGCATAACACTGTGTGTTATGCACATAACACCATATAATCTGAAATGTCAGGATTCGAGACTCTTCAGTAGATTTATTCCTGAACATCTTTGCAGAACTGAAATCTAGCACCTAGCTACATAAGGACATAATATTTATATCTTTTAAGTGGCTACTGCCAAGCTTCATTTCCTAGTATAGCCACCAGTTTCAACTCTTTTAAGACATGGGCAGACCAGCAATTGTTTTTGCTCTACCATACTTCACATAAGGGAAGGAAGAGAATCAGTGCTGGGAGAAAACTTTTGAGGTGCAGAGTGACAGAGACATCTTTTCCCACGTGGTGATGCCTAATGGGCCTCTACTGGCAAACACAGAGTAGAAAACTGTTGACCGCTAAACTGACATGACTCATGACTTTAGAATTCACAAACAGAATAAAGACAGAAAGGTCACAATTACTCCTCCATAGTTTATTTTACTTTTCTTTCTCCTTTTTATGTTTGTGGATGTGGTTGTAAGTTTTTCATACCCCGTTTTTCTTCAGCAATTACATGCCTGAAACATACCCACCTTACTATCTGTCCAGCTAAAAGCATAATTGTTTTTCTTAGTCTTTTCTACACTGGACTGTGGAAGCAATAACTCAATAATGCAAAGAATTTATTCCTTCGGTGTAATCCCAGTTTCTTATAACACAGCACAAGAGGGGCAGAAAACAAAGGATGAGATCCTGCAAAGTAGAACACTTTGCAGCAAGACAGGGCATGATCTGCTCCCATTACGTACAGGTATAGGGAAATTCTGAGCCAGAGCAGAGCACCGCAGGTCTGAATTAGTACTACTGAATTAGAAATTATACCTCTGTAACCTCATACCTTTCTACAAAACTTTCACACATCTATCCTCAAAGCACCCCCTTGACTTTCACACTTTTATTTTAGGATTTGGTACCTATTCTGTAAAGGCAAAGAAAATTTGTATTTGATCTAATTATAAAAACACGTTTTCTTTCTTATGAAAATCAAAGAAAACAACAGGTTTGGGTTTTATTTTGTCTAAATACATTCAAAATTAAGTCTTAATTTATCTATTTTTACCAGATAACTTCCAAGAGACGTCCTTTTGCTCTCTCTTTACTATAAATATTTATGCTTTTGGACATATCAAGCATTTGGGGGCAAAAAGAAAAAGCAATAGCATAGACTACAAATGTTCAGTATCTGAAACTAATCTACCTCTCAACTGAAACTAAGCCATCATGGAACTTAAAGTCTTCCTATGAAAATAAAAGTCTGGGGGTTTGGGTGGGATTTTTTTTTAGGGAAAACAGGCACTCCAAAATAAATGCATGACAGCTGAGTGCCTTCATCTAAACCTGATACAATTATGTCAGTTAACTTCTTGTTATCTGAATTTAAGTAAACTAATAGGGAGGTACTTGCCCTAAGGCTGCTCTTGTAAAGTCAAATAAGTAACTGATCCAAAGGAATCAAATGTAGGGCTGCCGACTCCTAACAAATCCAAAATAGGACAAGCTACATGAATTATTTTTTCCAGGTAGGCTGAATGTTAATTAAAATGTTTAAATTAGATTAGTTACCATGTTTCTTTGAAAAAATAGATCATATTTTAATAAAACCATTGAGCATTTATTTTTTGTTCTGGCCATAACTGTCAAAATAATTTGATGAAAATGTATGTCATAATCATAAGAGCATGGCATTTTTCTGAAATGCTATTAATGAAAAATGTTTCCCATCTCTAATACTAATATAATTGAAGGAGTCCCTTGGGAGATCCTCAGCATCCAAGGTTTTAACATTCTGAGTCTGGGGAACCTGGTGTCCTTCACCCACCTTTAGCAGAAGTGAAAGAAATTCACTCGAAATGGAGGACTAGATGTTCTGCTTTAAAAAGCAGCATAGAAAAATTGCTAACATTTCTGCTTTTGAATTACTCTATACTATTCTTGTAGGTACCACAGTCCCTACACCACCTAATTCTCAACAAAATAAATAATTAAAAGTATATATTCATTCAGATCATGTAATACATCATTGCTTCACCTTTGTTTCCCCCCAATTACTTGTTTTAATCTGTTTGTTTATACTGACATTAACGTATCTTTGTATCTCTTTCAAAGTAATGAGATGTCTGGTTTGTGCTCTTCTGCTCTAGTTTGTATTTGATTTTTTTAACACTAGATTTAGCCCAGAGAGAAATGTTGGCACTTTATTTATTAGGATAAACACATATTTATAATTTATAGGAGTGCTGCTCTTTTATCTACCTCTTCCTCCAACATATGAAGGTTGCTGACACTTGCTCCAAAATAAACAAAGCTGCAATCTGCACCATGGAGTTATAAGGGAGAGATGAAGAAAAGGGAGGATAGAAATCAGGTTAAAAACTGTAATGTAGCTTTATAATTGGTAAGTATTTAGTATCAGAGAAACAGCTATTATCTGGTATAATCAGAGTAGAATTTAATCTATAATTCTAACACATTTTTCCAAGTATGTGCTGATATATTTATAACTTTACAAAATACTTCTTTTGGACTGAAACTGTTCTAGTTTTGCCTAATCTTTATATAAAAGTTTGAGTAATGTCATTCCAAACATTTCTAAGTTATGTGTGGATTAATAACATAACCTTTTTCAGATGTTTCAGTAGCATATTTTATGCCTGAATATTTCAACAAGGGTAGAAGACAGTAACTTCACACCTAGTTTGTTTTGGGGTAGTTTATTAGTTTGTTGTGATCTAAGAAACGCCAATACTGGAAAAATGAGTACAGTTTCAAAGTTATGAGGCTTAGATGAGCCATTCTCCTTAAAAAGACTTTGTCTAGGTTTCTTTTTCTTCTGTCCTGGGTTGAGAGACACAGGACTAACTTTTCTGCTAATGCTGGGGGAAATTGTACTTTTAGAAGGTTCTAGTGTCTGAATTTGTGAAAATATTTACTTTATAGCCAGCCAGATTCTGTGGGATTCAAGGTTAGTGTTTTCGAGCCTTGCCAGGTGCGGGGACAAGGAGGAGCAAGGCCTGGGCATTTGACCCTGGCTGGCCAACAGGATTATTTCATACCATCAACATCACATTCAATATAAATTAAAAAAGTTTGCTGCATAGCTCTCTCTCCCTTGATGGCGACAGTCCAGACAGCTCCTTGCCCTGGTAATGGACCCCTGAGGCCTTCCCTTCCTCCTGAAGCCGTTGCACTCGCAGTGTCTGACATTTGCTGTCCACTGCTGGGAGTGCACAGCTTCCTATTGATATAACTGGCTGAGTATAATTCCTGTATCTTATATCAGTATCGGGATTAATACTGGTTCTTTAATATTATTGTTAAGTATTTAGTCTTAGTCTATTAAACCTATTTCTATTTCCACCCACGTGTTTCTTTGTGTTCTCCAATTCCCCTTCCGGGTGGGGAGGGGGTCATCAAGTGATAGAAGAATTGTCTAAACGACAACAGATTGTTATGGGTTTTCTCAAACCATAACATCTTCTCACTCTAAAAGGACAGAAACTAACAATTTCAAATGCCTTGGGATATCTAAAAATTGAAGTTCTGGTCTCCAGGGCCATTGGCAAGACCAGGAGGCAAAGCTCCCATTGTACTTAGCACCTTTTAAAGTTATGGCACTGTACTGAGATTTGAATACCTTATTTTAACAACCTCTATTTTGTATTTTTGGAAAGAGTTCAGATGTCTCCTGCTGATTCAGAAATTTATCTGAATTTATCTAGATTGGATCTCTGTGAATATCAATCAGGAAATAGACAAGCAGAAGTGAGAGGGAGTTCAAATATTTCACATATGGGATTGTTTAAGTAAAAAACACTGAATCCTGCTTCATCCATTAGGTCATTAATGGAATAGTTAAAGTCTTCTACTGAAACTTAATACTTCTTACTTTGGGAATACAAGTTTACCGATGAGAGACAGCGTTCAGAAGGTATTTGATGTTGGCAAGCTGTGAAATGTTGCCACTCACTTTTTTCCAGAAGGACAGTGCATCACCATATGGAATAGAAAATGTGTATGGTTTCATTCACTTTTTGACTATTAGTGGAATGCGTGAAGTGGATGATAATGTATTTATTGTAAGCTGTCTGAAATACCCTTTACAGGGATTTTTTTTTTCTAGCTTAGCAAGTGAGTGTTTATTTACCTCAGGAGACAACCTGTAGTCATACCATAGCTGTTCTGAAGCCGTGAAGCTATGTAGTGAAGCAAATGTTCAGGTTAAAAAGACATCTGTAACTTCAGAAAAGTGTTTCAGAATAAGAAAGGATATGTTGTGCATTTACGGTTTTCTGAACTAGCTCTCCATTTGACATAAGTGAGTTCAGGCAGCTTCAGCTGAAGATAGGGGTGACTAAGCAGCAGCGAATTACAGCACTGGAAGGGTGCAATTACTGCAACAGAAAGGCAAATTTGCTTCATCCTCAACAGATGGGAAATACAGAATTGATTTATACTGCATGATTGAAATTAAACATGTTCCTGGGAATTTTCCTGGATAGGAATGTTTTCTGGAATTGTCCCTCAAACAGCTGGTCAACATACCTGCCCGTACCCTTCTACTTTACAAGACAGCTCCCCAAAAATCCCTTAGTAGGGCAACCCAAAATGTATTTAATTCTATGGAGGGCCTTTCCAAACTCTACAGGAAACTCAGTACCTCTTTTCAAGAGCAAATAATTGGGACATTGGGACTTGCATTTTTCTGTTCCTCTTTCAACCTCCCAGTTAACTTTTTTTCACAGAGACACTTTCTAGAGAAGCATTTCTAGAACTGGGCAGAAGAGATCTGTCTAGGTACACAAAGGAGATTGATCATACTGGTCTCTGATGGCAAAGCTTCACCATAAACAACAAAATCTGCACACAGCACTCCCACCACGCAAACAGGGAGTGCAAGAAGCTCAGAAGAGTTTGTGGCTGATCTACAAGTGAAAGCTAACGAACGCTTACATTAGTACTTCAGATCCCTGTGCTAGCCTTTCTATGTGGAACTGGTGATCACACATATGAAATCAATTTTTGCTAGATACAATTTCCCTGACACAGCTCTTTCTCATAATAGCTTATCCTATAGCAAGCATCAATTTAAGCAGTTTGTAGTAAACTAGTAGCTTGACCATGCAACCACTCTTGGATGGGTGAAAAGTGGTGCTAAAGTAACGGTTTTACATAGAAAACATGAGAGGCAGAGCCCAGTCTATATTTACTACTGATACTTAGAGTGGATGACAGCATTTGGATATTTATTGTACTAATGTAAAACTATATCATTAACCTACCAAATACCAGGACACTACAAAGTCTTCAAGAAACGGGTTATGAAATTTTAGGGCCCTTGGGCTCTTTCTCTCTGATTATTAACTGCTCACTCCTGAGCCCATCTGATGGGCTTGTGAGACCATGCCTGCCGGCGTGCAGCCCACAGGGACATGCTTGTCTTTCAGATCTCCAGAGCTATAGGGCTAGGAAACTCAGGCATCTCGTATCCCTATTTTTCTCTGTTCTCCACTGGAGCAGCCATGCATTATCTCACTGTGCCTCCGGGAGAGGAAAGGGATGAAGAAAACAAATCTACAGAGCAGTGGAGCTGGGCCACAGGGAAGAGGGCAAAGGGGAGTAATGGGAGTGCTCTTTGGTATCAACAGTATCTTTGGGATACTGCTGGGACACTGAGTTATTAACCATCAACAGCCTTTATTACTGTTGTTACTGAAGCAACACTGTCAAAGTATGGGTTGTTACCTGATGTCATTTTGTTTGACAACAAATTGAGAACACAAATATCTGCATTTTTTGGGGAGCTGTTGCTGAATTGCTGCAAACGTATTCAAATACAAAGAGACAAAACAAACAGGTTAATACGATTTTGTTTCCCATAGTGAATCTTTCTTGTTATCTGCTTTCTTGTCACAGTACTGTCAGGTTTAATAACACAGGCGTCATCTTCTACTCTGAATTATCTTCAGTTTGTCTTGCTGATTTTTTCAGCAGTGAAATCTTCAATCACAGCCTGTCCAAGATACAATAGAGCATCAGCCTGCTTTTCTGGTTATGACAGATGTATGCCTGCACCACCCCTGTTCATTCAGAATGTTGTAAGGATTTGTGTAGGTTTTTTTGCCTAAAACAACATACTGGATGCTCTCATTTATTCCTGCTTACATAAATTCATGGCGTTGATTTTCACTTTCAGGTTCCTACGCAGCCCATACCCACTCTGCCTACAATGGCTCGTCCTAACAAGATGTCAACACTCTTCTCCGATCACCAACTCTTAGAAGCAGGCCAAACTCCTTTCCTATGTTTTAATTCAAGTACAGAAGTGTTTTTCCTATGCTGCCCTTATGCCTAGGAGTTCCCTGGAGACATGTCCCCATCTGCCCGTTGGGCTTGGGACTCAAAACTCTCCTTTACTGGGACACCTACAAATGTGCATAACACCACCCTGCTTTTCTCCTGCTTACAGCTTGGTAGCACCCTGCTCCATCACAGGAGCTCCTAGATCTTATGATAATGATAATAGAAACAAAAATAAAGACCGAATTAGTGAAAGGCATTTTATAGGCGTAGACTTGTATTCTTTCCAGAAGGTCCACATGCAAAACTAGCTTTGTCTAAATGATGACAATTAGAGAAAATAAGGGACTCTCAAACTCTTATGTAGGTCCCCTCTATAATTCTCACAATGTGAATGTTAAATCCCTACCAATAAAGCATATAAAGGATGAGCTGGCTTTCTAGTTTTACCAGCAGTAGTAAGAAACACCTCCACAGTTTATGGGCAATAACACTTCTCCTTCAATGAATGGTAGAGATCACTGTAAATTTACCTTCAAAGCTATTTAACCAGTGTCGCTTCCTATAGCAGCATGGTATTCAAACTATTTAATATCACCTTCCCTCTCAAAGATTGATCACACATTTATTAAGATACACCAGTTCTAATCTTCTAGCAATTTATCTATTTTACTATCTATAACTGCCATCTTAAAGGGACTTTTTTAAAGAGTGGGAGTTTCAAAATAATATTCTCTAAATAATATATCCAAATCGCAATGGTCACCTATTATGGTTTGAGAAAACCCATAACAATTTATTGGCATTTAGACAATTATTTTATCATCTGATGATCCCTCCCCACCTGGAAAGGGGAATTGGAGAATACAAAGAAACACAAGGGTGGAAATAGAAATAGGTTTAATAGACTGAGACTAAATACTTAACAATAATACTAAAGAACCAGTATTAATCCCGATACTGATATAAGATATACAAGGATTATACTCAGCCAGTTATATCAGCAGGAAGCTGTGCACTCCCAGCAGTGGACAGCAAATGTCAGACACTGTGAGTGCAACGGCTTCAGGAGGAAGGGAAGGCCTCAGGGGTCTGGTACCAGGGCAAGGAGTTGTCTGGACTGTCACCATCAAGGGAGAGATGCAGCAAACTTTTTTAATTTATATTGAATGTGATGTTGATGGTATGAAATAATCCTGTTGGCCAGCCTGGGTCAAATGCCCAGGCCTTGCTCCTCCTTGTCCCTGCACCTGGCAAGGCTCGAAAACACTAATCCCACAGAACCTGGCTGGCTATAAAGTCAATATTTTCACAAATTCAGACACTAGAACCTTCTAAAAGTGCAATTTTCCCCAGCATTAGCAGAAAAGTTAATCCTGTGTCTCTCAACCCAGAACATCACCTAAAGCCTTTATTATGCATTTATAAATCTTAACTATAAAGTAAGAATAAGAAATAATTGCATTGCAGTATATTTGGCGAAATGACTGTACTTTTCTTCATCAATGCAAGGTGAAGTGGCCAGCCAAAATCAGAACTAAGCAGCTAATGGAAGAACACTTCATTTAGGAATGTGAGGAAGTGTAATATGCCACGCATATCCTAAATTAAATCTCATGCCATTGCAGAGCTATGACTGCAAAGTCATTGTGTGTATATGGGTGGGAGTCGGCAAATAGCTGTAATGGAAGCTCAAAGTTTCTCTTTAATCTTGTAATGTGTTCACTGGTATTTTATTTACAGAAGCAATTACTTCTGGCTATATATAGTTAGTTACTATAATAGTTATTTTACAGAAATAGCAACCAAGTTTTATGTGTCAACATTCTCCATTCACTGGAATTTTTGGAACTTCTTGTCAGAGAATGAATGACCTGTGACGCTGCAGGACAACAGAGACAGATACAAGCTATCAAACTGGCCATTTTCTAGGCTGCCAGTACTATTAAAGCTGAGGTTGCTGGATAACTGTTTCTTGAACCTAACAGCATTGCTTTCAATCCAGCAAAGATGAGGCATTACATATGTTTATGTTCCTTCCAAAATGTTGGCCTCGTTACAAAATACTGAGCACACTTCAAACTGAACAGATATTGCGACTGAGTCTGCAAGACTGACTGTAATTATTTAAAAGAATGATCACTGGGACTACTAAAAGAGCCATTTTCAAAGCATTTTTAACAAAACTGCATGCTGCCATGCTAGTAAAAATACAGCCACAACCAGAAAGCAAGCTCTAACTTCACTGGGGGAAGGCCAGGCCATGGTCTAGCCATTGGTGGCAGTCATCGGTTCCAGAAGGGTTGGATTTGAAGGGAAAACACATCCCTGCCTGCAGCCAAGAGCTGCACCTTTCTCAGCTCTTGCCTAGGATCAGGCTAATCCACCTCCAGCCCCAGCCCTGCTGAAGACAGTGGAATTTCAGGCAGGTGATAAAGGCCTTACGTGACTCATTTTGATCTCTACAGTTGTGTGGACTTGCCACGTGCATAGAAACCCACTTAAAGTCTTTTCAGTTTTAAAGCACCAGCTTGCTTTCAAAGATGGGAAAAGAGAGGAAGCGATGACTGAGAAATAAAGAAGTTCTCTAAATGATGATTTGTATCATGATATCTAGCACTATGAAGACCTTTTGACTATACACAAACTTTCTTGTTTCAAAATTATCCACCGATTGCTCAGTTAGAACTGTTTAAGTATGTCTGCATCAACTGTTGGGTCAGTAAGATGAGTAGGGAGCGTGGCAAACATCAGATACTGTTACTGTCCATGCCCTGACTGGGACTGGGCAAATTTTTCTGGTAAGAATTTTTCTGTAAAATCTACAGTTACTAAAATCTAAGATTCTTATGCAGCCCCTTTATGAACCAATACCCAAGTGTATCATAATCTATCCTTACACACTGTTTTAGGAAATGTTATTAGTAGCCTATTTTACCAATGAGGAACTGAGGCACAGAAAGAGTCACTCATTGAAGGTGACACAGGACATCTGTAGCTGAGGAGGAAATTGAGATTCAGATTAATGTTCCCTAGACCAAAGTCCTTGGTCTAGGTGCTAAAAGCACCTGATCAATTTGTAGGCACTTAAGCTGCTATTCCAACAGAGGAGAATAATGGACACACCTTGAGGCCCCCCCAGTTGGCAACATCATCTGCTGTTGTCAGAAGCGATGGATTTGGTGCCTCTGTAACAGGACACGGGGCCTCGTGGCTGTTGAAGGTCCTGACCTGGGTCCTTCTGCAGAGTCAGCAGAGGAAACTAGAGACTCTGATTTGCCTCTGAGGTGTCCTAGTCGCACATGCAGAGAACTGATAAGCAAACACATATATAGAGAGGGAGTAAAATAATGAGGATAAATGCTTTTATATGGATAATAGTACAGGAATAATGGTTTTTGCTACTTCAGTGGACTAACTTTGAATGAAGTACTTTAGTTCTGATTCCTCCAAATGTGACTTTTTCAAAAAAACTTTTGTGGCCTAGAAAAAAAGTTTACGATGATCTTGAGCATGCTAATTTACAGGAATCAGAATTCACCTCTACAGAAGTAGAATTGCCATCCAGGAATCCCTATGCCACTGTTTGCTTCTGATTGTAAAGAGATCTTCCCTTTTGAAATAGAGTAACCCAAGAACAAAGTCTACACTTCATCCTTTGTTATCCCTTGCCTTCCTTCCAAGACTTAGTTCTTTTTCCATACCTTTATATATGTAGCCTGGACATATTAGCATGTAACAGAGCTTCAGGAGTAATTCTGCAAAACAGTTGCTGGATCAACTGGGAGAAGAGCCACACTATCATCCTCTCTGCAGCTGCACAGGTAAAAGATCACGTATGGAATACCAATGCATTTTGAAGATGCATTTGAAGATGCAGGATACTGTTCTCTACCTTTGCACAAGGCAAAGAGTGACAAAAACTTTGTCTGTGCTTTCGTCCTTCACAACAGGGAAACAACAAGGCTGCAAGGATAAATACCAGGGTGTCTGGCACAATTCAGAAGCTCTTCAAACACACTCTGACAATATGCCTTTCTGCCCGTATGTGCTTACGGACTCTACATCATATGGCCCATGCACCCTGTGTCATCCAGACACTAAGAACTGCTGTGAATTCATACAGAGCAATTACACAGCAATGGCCTATATATATTCAGTGGGTGTTGGACTAACAAAGTTGGTTGCAGTGTCTTCTTCAAAGTGGAACCTAGGATCTGAACATAGAGGACCTTCATTTGAGAAAACTCCATGATAAACACATTAAAGACTGTGGGGGCATTCAAAGTCTGCAACGGTGGGGGACACATCTTTCTGGATAGGTAGGGCATAGGTTAAAGGCAGGCTCTAACTTTCTGGCCAGAGTGACAAGCTTGTGGTAGTGGTGAAAGCAACAGTGACACGGAGCTTCCACTTACAAGTGCTCACTACCACACAAAATAAAAATATTGGTGCTTTGTCCAGTAGGCAAGTAGGAAATATGGATGCAGTGCAAACTATTTCCTGACAGACCTCTGCTTTTGCTGATTGACAAATGGTTACTTAATACAGATCACCCATATCACTGCTGGGCACACAACAGTGTTTAGGAGTCAGAGGCATAGATGAGGATGCCCTCACACTGTATTTTTGTACAAACACAAACAGTGAGATGGTCTCTCTCAGAGACCTTTCAATATAAATATAAGGCAGGAAGAAAGAGAAGAAAATGAAAACAGATGGGAAACACAAAAACACTTTGAGAATATATCAGTAAGATGGACAGTAGACTCAACAGTGGCCATGTTCTTCTAGGCCTTGTAGTCAAATAGAAATTGAGGAGGTTTTAAAGCTGGGCCTGATTTTTTTTTTTAGCAGATGCTCTTATGTTTGCAAAAGGCCTTTGCTAATTAATTGGGAAATTACTGGTTTTTTCATCTGCAAGGCCATGCAGACAGGTGTAGACAGATACAAGCAAGCTCTGCTCATGCTCTGAGCAGCCCAGACATAAGCTGGCTTCCGTCTGGAAGATGTAGAGTCATGTTAATGTGGCACCATGCCCAAACTAACATACCCTGTCTCTCAGCAGTGATCATTAGCTTAGGTTCATGCAGTTATCTTACTTCTGGACTGGGGCCTTCCGGTGTCTGACAAGCTAAGGGCACCAGCAGAGTTCTTCTGTCTTTCTGGCCTCCTCTACATACACATACCTTTATGTCATTACATGTTGTCACCTTTTGTTGAGAAATGGACTGCTAAAAATCACCAATTCTTTTCTCCCAG
This sequence comes from Calidris pugnax, assembly GCF_001431845.1. Lineage (NCBI taxonomy): Eukaryota > Metazoa > Chordata > Aves > Charadriiformes > Scolopacidae > Calidris > Calidris pugnax. The sequence goes on along the minus strand of NW_015090922.1, from coordinate 11,902,105 downwards.
TTGCACTCCTAAGGAAATTTTTGTCAGTCTGCCAAGATGATAACAAAACACATGAACATCTCACGGTTCAGCTCACACCATCACCAAAGCAGCAGTAATGGCTGCAGAAGAAGGTAACTCCGAGCTGCCAAAGCACTGAGGTAGGAAACAGGAGTATGGATTACATTCTTTATGAAACCTGAGTACAGACCATACGACCCTCAGCACGTTCCTGCAATGTGGCCAAGAACCAGGTTGCACTCTCATACCATAAGTAATCCAGCATCCGCCCCCAATGGCAAATTTTCGGGAACGCTGCAAAGGACTGGATTTCCTCCAGTTCTCAGGGAGGACCCAGCACATTGCCTCACTGACCCTTCAGGTGACATCAATTTTCCAGCTCCCAGAAAAATAGAAGGAAATGCAGCTACGCTGACTTTCTTCCCACTGACTGCTGTTAGGACCCATAATCCATCATCCTACACTAGAACGACAAAGTTCACCGTTTTTATATTGAACTATGGCTAGTGTGGAAAAGATATAGGATTCAATCTCCACTGGTGATACAGCATATGGGACAACTGCACTCAATTTAGCTTTTACGTTTCTATCAGACTTCAGAAACTGCACTCAGCCATCTGAGAGTGCTATTGAGGACACAACATAAAGGACTCAGTGAGGGGAAAAGGGATAACTCAGGTTCTTCGTCAGATTTTAATTCTGCCTCCTTGTGGTGATTTTACTACGATTGTCTCACATTTTCCCGTGGGATGCCTCCCTTCATCAGTAAGTATTTGCACAAAGGGCAGCATAAAGATTACACAAAAAAAGCATGGCTTTTTGCTTGGCTTTGCAACCTAAACAATACTCTTTAAATATAGCTTTAAAAAACCATATCAGGAGTATTTATTTGTAAGATAACTTTTATACTAAAACCTAGATGAGAGATTTCGCTGTGGTTATACCTGGAGTGTCTTTTGCAAGCAAGTATATGCCTATTCTGTCCAGCCTGCAGCCTGCAAGGAAGCCATAAGAGCATAAAGCTGCAGCTCATGCGCTCTCCGTTAGCAGGGCCCGTTAGTTCAGGTTAGATGCAGCACTAGTTATGGCTACACAGCTTTTGGCCAGCACAGAGCATTGGTGGCTCTTCTGTTTGCAAAAAAAGCACATACCCATACCTCGTGCTGAAGAATTTTTAAGCCTGAGCTTGGGAAAGCATTCTATTCAGGGCAATACTGGAACAGACTGACACTTAAGTCCTTCTGAAACCAAGAGGGGTAATCTGTGTTTAAACTTAGTCCTATGCTTTAATCTGCTTTTTTACTATTTTGCTATCCTGAAAGCATGTGCTTTCCTGAGTGGAGCTCTAAAAATATTAACATGCAGCAGTTCAGACAGTGATTTATCAGTGTCAAGCCTAGCCCTTATCAAAGAACAATAACATAAAGAACAAGATTACATGTGGGACATGAAAAGCTATTTCACTTTGTAACTATATTAGAAAGTAAATCCTACACATGTAAGAGAGGAAAAAAAAGCCTCGTATGATTAGGTCAATTTTACTGAAATTTATCCAAATTAGGGAGCTGCATATTTTATATATTTAACTTGAATTTACAAATGGTTGGTTCTTTTGAACTGAACTCTGAAATAATTAGATAAATGCCTTTTAAAGGTTTAAAGAAACATCAGTCTTAATCTTTTGCAGCAGGGGTCACTATAAACAAATCTAGAAAAACCTGCCAGCATAGAATACATATGCCAAAACAGACAGTAAAATTACTGATTACAGATAAGGAACATTGTCACTACAGGCAAGCACACAAAAAAAACCCCACGAACCAACATTTTTATATAGGTAATTTCTTTAAAATCAATTGTACAGGCTTAGCCCATCCTCACCAGAATGGTGACCTAATTTCAAACTATTAATAGAAGAGAAATAAAGTTGACTCCATGATATGTACTTAGACATAGGAATTTTAATGCAGGGCATCAAAGGAGTCAGATGACACAGGCAGTATTTTTATATTCTGCACAAAGTTTCACTGGAAGTATTACAAAATATAATCAGACCAAGTATTTAAACTTTTATTTTAAAGCTATTTATACTCACAATCTTTTTTCCTTAGTTATACAGTGCACCGAGTTCCTATATTTAAAGGTTGTTTTCACATTGGCATAAGAGCAGCATCTGATCTGAAATATAAAAAATGAGTACCTTACCTATTATAAATGATGATGTTTCAGTTGAAAAACTGTCTGAGCTTCTAACATGATTTCATATATATGACATTAGGTAGGTAAATTACAACAGCTCCATGTTAGCAATGGATATTTCCCTAGTATTAAACATAACTACTCTTTGCTTAGCTCTTACTAGGACAAAATTCCAAGTGAATCAGCTCTGAGCCTGCAAACACTTACACACTCTATTACCTTTGAATATGTGAACAGTCCTACTGAGGTCTGTGAGTCAGATCCTCAACTTGTGTAAATCACTGGCCCTATTTAAATCAACAGAGCTGTGACAGTTTATATCAGCTGAAGATCTGGCACTCGAGATACAACCCCATGCATAAAGACAAGTATATGCATAAGTCTCTCCTTGGGCCCCTGAAAGCTATAGAGGTCAGGTAAACTTCACGGAAAGAGAGACTGCATTGAACATTATTGTGTTTAAAATCATTCCAGACCGTTAAACACACATTTATTATAAAGTCATGATGAAAAATTATGAATTATTTAAGTTTATTACACCTTAGTTACATTTAAGATGTTGCTGTTCCAAGGCTGGAGGACAGCTGGCTGGTAGTTATGACCACAAGTTACAAATATTTATGATACAAAGCAGAAGACCTTTTAGGGTAATGGAAGCTCGAAAGGCGGCTTTAATATAACAGCCTACTTGCTCTACTCTTCTACCGATGGCTCCAGAAACTAGCACCCATTAAACTTTATTTAAGAGATGGACTTCACAGGATCCTTGCTGAAAGTTACTTTAGTAGATGGAGATGAAAAAGGAACAGACACAGAGATTGCAGGGAAGCATAACTTTACACAAAATTTTAAGATAGGCAACTGACACTTGGACACTTTTTTCCAGCACTAGAGTGTAAATGTTTATAGTTGTAATGAAACACAATGCAGGGTCTGACCTGCATGGGTAAAGGAACACAAACATCCTATGTCTATGTGGATCTAGATGTTCTTATCTACTCAGTGGGCTGAGAGAAAGGGCACATATTTATTTCTGTCTTTGATAGCACACCTCAGCTTCACACAATGATGATTTTGGCTTCCCAACACCTCTGTGAAAAAAAACTAAACCCACTTTACAGTGGGATTTTTTTGGGGGTAGCAGAAGCAGTGGAAATGTTTCTAATACCTTTCAAACCCCTGTCAACCAAAAAACTGAACCTAGACATTTTATATCTCCACTCTTGGTCCTTCGCTTCAGTGAAAGGCGGCTGATCCTTCCGCGCTGCAGCAGACGCAGGGACGCTGGCCCCACAGCCCTCACCCTGCGCAATGTGAGGGGGACAGCTGAGAACCACCAGCACGAGGGGAAAGGGACAGCCTTGAGAACCACCAGCTCAAGGGGAAGGGGACAGCCTTGAGAACCTCCATCACGAGGTGCAGGGGACGTCCAAGAACCACCAATACGACGGGAAGGGGACAGCCGAGACCCATCAACATGAGGGGAAAGGGACAGCCAAGAACCACCAACATGAGGAGAAGGGAACAGTCGTAAGAACCACCAACATGAGGGGAAGGGGACAGCCTTGAGAACCACCAAGTCAAGGGGAAGGGGACAGCCTTGAGAACCTCCATCACGAGGTGCAGGGGACGTCCAAGAACCACCAATACGACGGGAAGGGGATAGTCGAGGCCCACCTTCATGAGGGGAAAGGGACAGCCAAGCGCGACCAACATGAGGGGAAGGGGACAGCCTTGAGAACCTCCATCACGAGGTGCAGGGGACGTCCAAGAACCACCAATACGACGGGAAGGGGACAGCCGACCACCACCACCAAACACCGCCATCACGTTGCACCTGAGGCACCTCCAGGCCGCGCTGGGCCCTGGCGTGCGGTGCCGCAGCCTTCGGCCCTCCCGGGACACCCTGCAACCGATCCCCGCCCGAAGGGGGGGGGAGGGGGGAGACTGGCTTGACCGAACCCCCTTACTCAGGTTCGCTGAGGCGCGGGGAGAGACACCCAGACCCGCACGGGTTTCCACACCGGCACAAGCCCCGACCCCGCACGCCATGACCGCACGAACCGGCTTCCCGCCGCCGGCCCGGGCCGAGCCGTGCCGCTCGCCTCCCCTTAGGGCCCAGGCCCGTGCCACGCCCGCCCCGGCGCCCAGCGCCACCTGGCGGCGGCAGCGTGGCCGGCCCCTCCACCCCGGGGACTGCCCAGCACCGCAGAGGAGCCCCGGCGCCGCGGGCTGGCGGGAGCGGAGCGGAGCGAAGCAGGGCGGAGCGGGGGGTGGTGCCGCCGCTGATCCTGCCCCCTCACACCCCTCTCCGGTGCCCGCTTCCTGCGGCGCGGCGCGGCCGCCGCTTCCTGCTCCTCCCCGCGGCGCGTCGGGCGGGCGGCTCCGCCATGGCCGCCCTGGCGGCCCTTTCAAACGCGGCAGCCGGCGGCAGGGGGGAACGTTGGGGGAAGCCTCCCGCCCCTTGCCGGGCCCGGGCGAGGCAGGGCGGGACGCGGTGCGGGGGGGGTTCG
>NW_015090922.1:11792371-11896320 GCF_001431845.1 Calidris pugnax | reverse complement strand
TTCCTGCGGCGCGGCGCGGCCGCCGCTTCCTGCTCCTCCCCGCGGCGCGTCGGGCGGGCGGCTCCGCCATGGCCGCCCTGGCGGCCCTTTCAAACGCGGCAGCCGGCGGCAGGGGGTAACGTTGGGGGAAGCCTCCCGCCCCTTGCCGGGCCCGGGCGAGGCAGGGCGGGCAGCGGCTTGCGGGGCCTCCGCGCCGGCGAGCGGGGGGTTTCCTGTTGTCTGGGTTGTTGAGGTGGAAGCGAGCTGTTTTCCTCCCGGGCCTCCGTTCCTGATCCCCGCCTCTGCCCCGGGGCGGGGAAAGGCTGGCTCGGGGCCGCCCTCGCCCTGGAGGGGTGCCCGGGTCCCGCTGTGCGAGAGCCGAAGGGGGCGGGCGAGCGGGTCCGGGGGTGCGGGCGGCAGCGCCCCGGGGGGGCCGGGGCACCCACCGGGATGGGGCATGAAAGGCGCCCGGTCTCGCTGGGCCGCCCGCCGTGCCCCCCCTCCCTCGGGGGCGGGAAGGGGCTCCTGGGAGGGATCGTTCCCGTGGGAACCGGTGCCCTTCCCAGGCGAGGAGGGTGAAATTTACCTCAATTAGCGCTTCCTCGTGAATGCTGCCAGCGGATCTGAGGAAAGCGGGGCGTTGCCTGGGGAAGGATAGGGCTTCAAAGTATCTAAAGTGCATTTTAAGGTCGGTCGCGTTTCTGGGCCGGAAAGCAGTGATTTGGATAATAGTGATTCACCAAGCAGCAAACAGTGATTTACTCTCAACTTGCCCTTGTGCCTGCAAGACTCTGAAATGAGCGTTACTGGTGTGATAAAGCTCTGCTGTGGCAGTCAGCATGAAGAACAGATGCACATCTCCTGTGTCCTTCAGGAGTGAAAACATCCTGATGGGATGGGAGTGTTACCTTATGGCTAGTTTTCTGGGTTGGAGGAAAAGCGTAGTTGCATGTGATGTGGCAGTCTGTTACTGAATCAGAAGCAGTATTCCCCCTCATTTTGGGTAATGTTGTCGGTTTTCATAGGTGGTTTGGGATAAGTGGTTTAAAAAAGTGCATGGAAAGTGTTTGTTCCCCCACTTTCTTGTGTGCCCCTCTTCTGATTCATTGGCAGGCTGCTGCGTAACATGGGTGGTTCCTTTTTCCCAGTGGGACCGCTAGTTACAGGAAGAGACTTGGAGGAGAGCATACTTTCTAAGGGCACAACCTTGGTGGCTTGTCTTTTTGGTGGTACTTCTGTAACTAGTAGCAGTAGGTGGTAGTCCTACTAGTCTTACACCTTTTCCTTTCTTATTTAGCATTGGGAACTGTTTTGCTGTATGTGCGTACCTGATATGTCTCTCCCTTTTCTTTCTGGCTGTAATTTTCCATTAGCAGTGGAGTCTCCTGATTTGTGTCTCTGACTCCTTTCTCAGGCAGGCCTGACTGGGTTTGTGCAGGAAAAGTCCTTGGAACTCTACTGCACCAGCTGCTCTGAGCAAAAGTGTCTGGGAGTTCTCCAAGGTTTCAACCCTGAGAGGATTGGAGTAAGTTTGATTTATATTTTGAAGTACAACTTAGTTGTTACAGCTGATTAAAAACCTTCTGGAGTGATAGAACAATTTCCATACAAGTCCCTACCATTGTCCTTTTGCTGCTGACAGTATGGTCACATTTTGATTTCTTCTTAGGATGTTATTCTAGCATGCAATGGAGGCGTACTAACATCATTGAATTATTGAAGTGGGCCATTCTGCTGCTACTGATAAGGATCTGAAATTGATTTGTGGGATTCAGAGTGTTTTTTACTGTCCTGCCCCAGATGCCAAACTGTTGTTTGGCTAGTACTGTGTGCTAAAATGTAAATTTCTATTATACTTGCTATTTTTTTCATGCTAGAACAGCAGAAGCTGCAGAGCAAAGTTTGAGGAGCTTCCTGCATAGACAGAATTCCTTTCTGGAAGGAACACCCAACTTTAGATTAACTGGATAAAGGGCTTTAGAAGGTTCCATGTCCTTTTCTGCTGGACAGGGATTTTTTTTTTTTTTTGCAGTTACTGAAATGATGTTAATTTCCATGTATACATGTGGTGTTGGTGTTGTGGTTTTTTGGTTCTGTGTTGTTTGTTTTTTTAAAATCCTGTACCTTCAGGTAGACAAGTCTATTTGATTAAGTTGTAGGGTGCAATAGACTTTGTTGATATTCAGGTGTGTATTTTGCTATGAGGGGCTTGTGTGATTTAATGTAGTAGTGTTATGAGATTACTATTTGCCATAGTGAGATTAATGTGATCATACTGTGAAAGTATAATCTTTTCTGTAACCTTCAACTGTTACATTTTTTTTCTAAAGTGCCCTGTAGCAGATGTGACAGTCTATTGGGGTTACTGGAGGAATTTCCAACCCTGAAAATTGGCAGTTTTTTAATCTAATTACTTTACAACTATTATTAAACTTTTCTTCCGGCAAGTAGTGGCTTATGCTGCCTGCATTCACATATGATATTTACTCTTAATGGGTTGTATCTTGGTATGAATAGGGAGGTTGAAGAGAATATCTGTAAATGAGACTTGGATTGCTCTCCAACATAATACAGCCTTTAAAGCCTTGCTCTGCTTTTATTCTACATGCAGCCTAGGACGCCTATTTGGGGAGAGAGACCAGAGGAATGATTACCTCCTTGCTGTATGTTTTGTGTATCCCCACATTAAGAGTCTGTGCAGGGAAGTATATGCTAAGAGCTACCCTGTCACTCTTCTTTACTCCTGGCAAGCCCAACACTGAACTACACTAGCCTTATTTTAATGAGTAGCTGACAGGCAGGGAGAAGTGTGCTATTTACAGCCCTTGGGATAGCTCAAGTGTGTTGTGGAGCTCTGCATTGGAAGCAGAGAATAGAAATGGTGGGAACAAAAGAACTGGCAACAAAACTGATGCCAAACTATTTGGAGAGTAGACCTGGGAGATACATTCATCTACAAGAGCAATGAGTTAAATAACTTCAACTCTTCTTCCCTGGCGAGTGTAATAGCTCTGCGAAGTCTTTCTTTTTTTAAGGGGAAGTACTGTTGAAGAACATGCTGTAACTGCTTTGGGTTTTGTGGTGAAGCAAGGCTGTAGTGATTACTGAGAGTGCGAAGTAAAGAGAGTTTGGGTGCTTCAAGCAATGATGCTTCATACCGCATGCTGCCATCTGGAAGATGGACAAGCGAAAGCATCCCTTGAATAGGGGATGAAGGGTTCAGTGTGAAGGTTCAGTGTTAAGGTTTCAGCCTATCACACAGAAATGGAAGATCATATACAGATAGATCTGAAATGGAACAGGAGTTGGGAGCTTAAGTATGTGGGCAAGGCCAAAGTTTCCAGGGCCTAGCTCATGTTGCCTGACATGGACCTAGGATACTGTTCATGAGATGATTGTTAAGAACGCTCTTCTTTAAAGAACAGATTTATATTTTTTTTTAATTACAGCGAAGTTTCTGACAGCATACACAAAAAAAGAAAAAAATTGTTAGCAAATATTACTTGGAAGTTTGCTGGCCTCAGGTGTGAGGAGAGCTTCTAGAACAGAGTTCTTACAAGAGCTCAATATGCCGATTGGCAAGCCAGTGGAGTCCTGCAGAGGGTGGCTGGATAGGTTGCACACATCACTGGATACTGTGATGTACAGTACAGGAGATGTCAAGCAGTGTGAGCTCCCGTGATAAGGTACAGTAATACTCAACACAGATACAGGAAGGGAAACAAGTTTGCTCTGATCTCTCTGATCTAGAAAAAAATTGATTACTCTTAAATTGTCAGCTTTGTAGTCAGCTCTTCTACAGCTGTGGGACTTGTCTGGATTTGGGAAGCAGACACAGGTCTTTCTCAGGGTTTCTCAAGCTTTTCTCAGGGTAGAAACCATATCTCCCTTTGAGTGTGCTTACCTGGAGGTGACAGGGAAGAAAGAGATTAAGGAATTTTTCCCGGTGATGTCAGTCTATCTGGAAAATACAATAGGAGATAAGTGGCTAACTTCACACTGTTTTGTCCTAGCATGCTGTGGGAGGTTAAATAAAGCTTTTCCTAGGTCCCTCAACACTCAAGGCAGGAGACATGGGGGATCATGTCCCTGTAGAAGCAGAGCATGGAGCAGGTGACAGCTTGTTTGATTGCCTTGTCATGTGGTCAAGTGCAGTCAGCATTGTAGATAGCTCTAGTGGAGTGTAACAGTGTTTGCCTGTTTCTTGAGTCTTCCAGCCTCACTTCAGGGACTGTCTCTAAGCTTTTTTTAAAAAAAATCTGTAATAGTTATTCATCATCATCAGTGGCATTTAGCCTCATTGCTTTTTCATCCTCTCCCTGCCTCCCCCTCTGCAGTGAATCACAGAAGGACTGTTTTTCTTAGTCATTAACTGTAGGTGTTAGCACACCCTAGCACAGGCAGCTCAGGAGGAAAATTTAGCAGACAGCTGTCTGGCAATTTGGAATCAAATCAGAAGTACTTTTGTGGATTCGAATAAAAACATGATTCTTTGTAAACAGAAAGAATATATGTAGCAACTGCAAGATTCTTTTTCTACAAATATGAAGTATAGCTAGCTTGGTGTGTACATTATTAGAAGAGGAGGTGGTTATGACTTGGCTCCTCCTCACAGTGAAATACTGGGATGTTTTTGTTCGTTTGTGATAGCCCGTGTTTGGCATTTATCTCACAGATGCTCTTTGGTATTGGGCTTTTATTTTGAGCTGTAGAACTCCATTTTGGCTTCTGACCATGGCTTGTCTGTTTATGGAGAGTTATTCTGAAATAAGTTTTGCGCTTTAAATTTGCGTCTTACCTTAGTTCAAATTAAGTGCAGTTACAAAAGCCTTTATGAATAAAGTTACCACTCTTTTCAAGAATATTTAGTAGATCAATAATATAATTAAAATTGGTGTTTATGTATCTGAGGCCAGTCCCAACTCATTATGCATCTGTAAGAACTGACACAATATTGATGAGTGGGACAGAGTCTGTGCTGGTCTTAGTTTTGATCTTCTGGATCAAACATGTTTGATACTTCTCCTGCTTTCTGAAGAACTGCAACAAACACTTAAAAGATGATCTAATTCTTTTTTGAAGTGAAAATCCAAGAAATCAAAAGAAAAAAAACACCATCAAACATTGAAGTGTCCCATAAAGACTTAGCCTTGTTACATACCGCTTCATGTTCTATTTCGTGCTTTCCTATGCCATTTCTATATTTGCTATGTGCTAATTCTACTTCATTCAGTGCATTGTATGAAGACAAGAAGATTTAGACTTAAGGATGTAGGAGCAAATACTAATCTGTTCATGAAGAATGTGGAAAATGCCTGGTTTCACAAACTGAGGAGCTCACCTCCTTTTCGTATGCTGATGTGAAGAGTTAAGTCAGTCACCAGTGCTGAATGGCAGGAAGTACAATTAATTTTACAGATTAAGCTTTACTCCTGCTGTAATCTTACTTCATGTAATGATATAAATGTTGGGATATTTTGAGATCCTGCCCTTGGCCACTTGAGGTGAAAGGGAAATATAAGCAGAAAAAAGACATTCCAGATGAGGCTTTCCTCGCACCTGGACTTTTGGGTAAGGCTGAAAATTATCACCGTGATGTGCTGAGTGTCCAAAACTGTCAGGGAAGTTTAGAGAGTGGTGTTACATAGGGAGAATGCTTACCTTAAGTGAGAGAAAATGCCTGTTGTTTTTTTCCTTCTTCCTGGCTGTGGCTCAGTGGGTAAGTATGAAGAAGCTGGTTGGAGTGTTTAAAAGCTGATCACTGGCTTCTGAGATTGCCTAGAACACTAAAAAGACCTCACCTAGTTGGATTAGCTGAAGAAGCATGACTGATAATGATATTGTAAGCTAAATATCTAGTTTGAAAAGAGAATGGTGAGACTTGACCATGTAAAAAGTGCCTGCAAAAAAATGGATCAGATACACCTAATTCTGGAAATCTTGGTGTTGCTAACATGAATAATGTTTTTTTGTTTTTCCCATTCACAGATGAAAGTACAGTATAAAATGGAAATGTTATTTTCATGCCTTTGAGGTATTGGAAATAAATATACAAATCAGGATTATGATATTGACTGTTCAGCAATAAAGAGCAAAGAAAAACAGAGAAGCAGAGTGGCTGGGTAAAGTTGCAGGTGTCTCAGAACTGACAGTGAGAAGTCACCTGGGAAGCTAAGAAAGTGAGTAATACTTTTCTGGTTCTGTGGTCATTTCTGTTTTCCTGTGGTAGACATGTATTCTCTCCAGTCACGTAATGGGCTTTCAGTCAGTGGAACAACACAAAAGTGCTGTTACTGACCATGGTGATTGCTACAAGAAGGCATTTTGCAAGCAAGCTAATAGCTAGTGCTGTTTGATGTAGACCTCAACAGTCCTCCTTCCACTGCGGTGCTGAAAATTACAATAGTTTTGCTTCTGTGCTTGAACAGAGGCCAGAATGAAATTGGAGTAAAGTGCGTTTCGCCCTTGAGTTAAATAGCCCTTTGCAAAATACTCATCCAATTTGTATGTGCAAACATGGGACCTTAAGGCTTGCATTGTGGTGGTAAGGCTGGATCAGATGTCAAGGTGCGAAACGTTGGAGAATAGAATGTGAAGAATGATGAAAATGTACCAGATATAGGTAAAATATGTTTATGAATGTTATAGTTATAGAAATGCTTTATGGTTTTCTGTTTGTTTGTATATTTTTGAATTTCAGTTTTCTAGCAGGTAAAATTTTAAGGGTACCTAAAATTCTCTTAACTAGAACTGCCAAATGTGATTATCGAAGTTCACAGGCCTAGCCATTGCCAAAAATTCCATAACTGATTAACTGAAATGCAGCTATTGTAGGTATGAATCTTGAGTCAGGAGAATGTGTGCCTTTCCTTTTTACCTTTGGTAATTGTTTTATGCACTTCCTATATGCTAAAGACCATCTTTTTCAAAGTCATTGTTTTTATTATGTGCGATATATAAGTGACACCCAATAGTATGTCTGAGAACAGGTACTCTTTTTGGTGGGATAGCTTTACATGCAAGCCAGATAATTACCTCCATTTGAAGAGAAAAATAGTTTGAGAGGTTATAGTGCTGGCTTGACTGTTTGCTCAGTTGAAAAGATTGTTGAATGTGTGCTGCTATGGCCTAAATTCTTGGATACTAAGAAATCTGAACTTGCTCTAGAGGAAACTTGTGATGGTGAAGACATTATGAGGGCACACTTGGCAGTGAGTTAAAGGGCTGAATAAGAGACTGCAACTTCAACCAAATGTTCTGTTTCTCTCTTCTTGTCTCTGGTAGATGTCATCTCTACCAAGGAGGGTGAAATCTGAAGCCAAAGCCCGTACATCAGAAGATGAACTACCTTCATTTCTAAATTTGTAAGATTATTTTTTTCCTTAAGGTTTTTTTTTAAACATTTATGCTAAGCATGAGCAATTGTGTAAGAGCAACACTCACTTTCTGAGATGCTGATTAAAAAGTTTTAATGCACAAAGCTTGAATTATAAAACACAAATTACCTATGCTGTTTCATGCTCACAGTGAAGATAGGGTGAAACTGAATTAAATGAATTGCCAGTTGTCCACACAGAATCAGATGTGTACACATCCCAGTGACCAGCTTCAGGAAAGCTTGGTAAATTATTCCAGCCGTTAGCTGTGCAACAGCATGAAAGACCTGTATTTGTTGACCCTGTGTACCTTTCTGTTCATTTTTCCTCTTCACTTCCTTTCATGTCAGAAAACAGACTGGCTTGCTTATGTTTTTGGTTTTGTTTTTTTTTTTCTTATTCTTCTCACAAGCAATATTGTTCATTCATTTGTTTTTCAGGAGCTCTGAATCAGAGGAAGAAGAGGAGGAGTGGGAGCCAAAAAGCAAAATCGCCAAGAAGCGTCCGTTGCCAAAGAAAAATGAGGCAAAACCTAAAGCTGCTGCTCTACGGTCAGCTGGGGCCAGGAATAAGGTCAAGAAAGTAGCAATAAAAGAGGAGAAGGTAAGTATCTGTAAGCAAGAGACATTTGTTTACTGTGGCAAGTAACACGGGCAGAACTTTTCCAGCTGTGGTTTGCTTGGTTTCCTGAGTCTGATCAGCTCATCTGATTCTGCTGTTACTGTGAACATTCAGTATATTTGATAAACACGGCTTTCTTATGTATTTTAGTGTTGTGGATCTAAGGGCCCTCCTTTAAAATTTTGGCCAATGATAATGGGACGTGGTTTTTACTGGAGATCTCTTCCACAACTAAAATAAATAAATGTCTCTGTTCTTTCTGTAATGAAATCTAAACACTCTAATATTGCTGGTTTCTGTGTTGCACCTTTGGTGTCTTCTACCTTTTCACTAGCTGGGTACAAAATGAAGGCCTATACTCATGTTTGCTTGCATGGCTGTTTGACTTTTATAATGATGGATGTAAGATGCACCTCTATCAGAGGTTACTTGCTTCTGTCAAAGATTAACACCAGATCATGACAGAAGACAGTCCTTCTGGTTTGTACTAATGTTTCTGACTATTTTGACATACGTGACATATTGAGAAATACATTCTTGGACTCTGAAGAAGATCTATGGGTAAATTCAGGAAAGAAGGTGTTGCTTGTCCAATGTTAAACAATATCTTAGCAGACCAAATGTCAGTTACAGTTCCTGTGCTGCACCAAACACCTCAATAGAAGAGTGCTTACCTGCCCCCCAGCTCCCCATTTTGTTGAGATGAGTGGAGGCAAGGACTGTAGTTCAGTGTTTTCTGAAGGAGAGTCCAATTAAATATCTTCCCAGGATAACTTTATTTGATCTTTTAAATCACAGTTCTGCTGGGGTATGTATATACCTTTTCTTCCATGCAAGATATATTTCAGGTTACTTGATTTCTGGCTTGGGATTTCCTTGCCAGACAGAGACATCACTTGGGGAAATGATGTCTGGTATCCAGTCTTCTAGGTTTTAATTGAAATGTTGAACCAGTTCATAACAGTCAATGCTTAATATTGTTTCAATGCCTTTTTGACAGGATGTATCCTTGCCTATTGCTCCTGCAGAAGATAATAGAATGCAACTTCTAAAACCTAAGGAAGAAGATGTAGGCACTAAACCAAAAACTTTAAATCAAAAGCCACAAGTGCCTAAAAAAATGGAAATAAACTCATTCCAAGGGAAGAATGCAAAGAGTTTAGAGAGTGATGAAAAACCCTCAACAAGTGTTCCTGTAGAAGGAAATCAAGTGAAACATGAGAAATCTGAGGAGGATTTTGCATCTGGTGAACCACCTTTAAAAAAGATTAAGTCAACTACATGTCCTGAAGGAAAGCCAGTTAAAAATCTAGGAGGCAACAAAGTAAAAGAAGAATTTGAAATGAACTGGGATATTGTACAGGTATGAGATCTTTTCCTTTTCTGAGGTGTCAATGAAACCATTTCCTACATAATTAGCAGTTAGAATCTTTAACATACAATTTCAGTCCTCCTGGCATCAATTGGAGTGTCAGAGAGTCATTGTGCTGTTAAGTAGTCATTTAACCTTAGCTTAAATTGTCATAATACATGTATAAAAGTAAATGTTCCTTGGTAACTGTTAAACCTTCAAACTTTAACGTTATTCTAATATCTGTGATTTAGGCAGTCTTTAGTACAAAGCTTGCCTGTAACAGTTTGCATGTTTCCTCTGTATCAGCACATAGGGTTTTTTTGTGGCTATAGTCAGCTGAAACTGTTGGAGGAAGCGATATTGAAAGATGTGGAATGTCTGTGTGCACAGCTTCAGAATTTAAGATTTAGTTCATGTGGATTGTTTTGTTGTAGAAACTCATTTGATATCAATTCACAGCACCATCAAGGAGGAGATTGAATTCTTGGAACAACAATGACATCAGGGGAGATATCATCTTTGTTGTTGTAAGATGTTAAGTTTGAAGCTGTTCAGATGCAGACAGCTTTAGGATAGCTCCTGTTCTGGGACGTTGAGTGTGATTATGGAAGATTTCAATATGAACAGAATGGGAATAGATTGGATACAATCCTATTCATCATCCTTAGTACTGCTTGCTTAAGAAAGTATTAAAACTTGTTCCTGAGTCTTCTAAAATATTCCTGAAAATGCAGGTGGAGAATTTGATTATTTTTTTTTGTATTGCTCTAAAAGCAGTGAATGCGATTGCACAGGAGTTATGTTTTTAGGCTTCAGAATAAAACTTTTGAAAGTCTTTTATATCAGCTCTATACGGCAATACCTGTAGCAGAGCACAAACAAACAGTGCTAGTTAAAATGTTACTAAGCTAAGGTACTTACACAGTTTGTCCTCTATTCTGTATTACTACACTATAACTTTATCTTTAGAAAGCCCAAGTTTTACAAAATCATGTTTAACTTTGTGAGGCTTGGTTCATCTTGAAACCTTTAGTACTATCATCATAGTGTCCAGTTATTAGTGGGGTGGGATTTGGGTCAGCTCTGGGTTTATGGGGTTTTGTTTATGTTTTTGGTTTTTTTTTTAAACCAACACTAACACACTTCATGGTTAAACAAAAAGTTCTGAGTTGTCATGTGCAATTTGTTGCCTTTATTTTTTTTTTCATTGCTTTGGTTTTTTTTTTCTCTTCCCAAGAGACATTGTATACTGCATTTTTTTTCTGCACTTGCAAGTTTCTGGAAGCATTGATTGCTGCGTGTCTTGCTGAAATATTGAGTGTGTGGCTGGATGCATGGAAAGGCTGATGTCCTGTCTTAGGGAGGACAGTAGTCCCTGCTGGCCAGCATAGTATTCTGGGGGTGCTCATGAACTTTGAGCAAGAGGCTGTTTAAAGCAATCTATCACCTTTCTTAAATGTTTGGTGTACAGGCATTGTCAGAAATAACAAATGTGGAACCATGGGTATGTGCAAACTTAATTCGCCTCTTTCAAGAAGAAAACACGATTCCTTTTATTGCTCGGTATCGAAAAGAGCTCATCAATAATCTGGAGGCCGATGCTTTGCGGGAAGTGCAGCAAACATTGGAAGAGTTACGGTAAGTTAATGCAGGGAGGTATCTGTGGGTAAGGTTAGTAACAGCCTGCTGAGGCTTTTGTGTCCCTTGTTTTGGTACTTTGTATACGCAGCAATTGTAAAGGAAAGAAGAATGTTTAAAACTGAGGTAATTATCATAGAATCATAGAATGGTTTGGGTTGGAAGGGACCTTAAAGATCATGTAGTTCCAACCCCCCTGCCATGGGCAGGGACACCTACCTCTAGACCTGGTTGCTCAAAGCCCCATCCAGCCTGGCCTTGAACATTTCCAGGGATCAGGCATGCACGACTTCCCTGAGCAACCTGTTCCAGTGCCTCACTACCCTCATGGTAAAGAATTTCTTTCTAGTATCTAATCTAAATCTCCCCTCTTTCAATTTAAAACCGTTACCCCTTGTCCTTTCACAACACTTCCTGACAAAGAGTCCCTCCCCAGCTCTCCTACAGGCTACCTGTCTGGTTTTGTTTAGTTGTTTGGTTTTTTTTTTTACTTAATGCTAGATTTCTTGTTACTTAATTGCCAAATTGCCAATTCAAATTTTTAATCAAAAATTACTAAAACTGCAGAGAGAAACTTCTTATTAAAAGAGTACTTTATTGGTTCTGGAGATATGTAGCCTGTTAGATGTAAGCTGCACCCTTAGAAAAAGAATCACCAAGATTCCCTTGACTCCCTGGTTGGAACAGAAAAGCCTCTAGTGAAGAGCACCACTTGAGGTTGCAGTGTACCACAAAGGCAGACTAAACTGTCTCAGACCATTGCAGCAAAGAAATGATCAGCAAAGCTTGCTGCAGCAGTCGATAAGAATGCTGTCATTCCTTCTTGCTTTTGAGTGGCTGTATGTTCTTGAGATGGCAAGGGAACCGACTTTCTAGCTGTTCTGTCAACATGGTGTCTTCCTTGTACTTCCTGCTATCCCCTGGCTTGAAAGTGTTTCCAAAGAGAGACTTCTTGTCTGAACAAATAATTTAAATCATAACAAAATGCCTTTGCTGCTTACCATTGCTCACAGATATCCTATTGCAGGTCTAAGAGTTCAAAATCTGATACCCTGTACTTGATGCTGCAGAACTATCTTGATATGAATGACAGCTGTAAGTGCTCATCGACATGGATTTAATGTAGGGCCTTTTTATTTGTCTTCCAGGCCAGTAAGCTTGCAAAAATCTAGGTAGCAGTAATGATTATGAGCATTGTTTTCATGTTTTTTCTTAAAGCTACCACAAGATATTTTGATACACTTTTGAACAAATTGGAGGAAGAGAGCAATAGTTAAAAACTCTTTTGGATTATCAGACTGGGTTTGTTGAGGATTAGCATGAGATATGATCTTCAGAGAGCATCAGCAGTGTAATAATCAAGGTCACAATCAATAGTCTTTCTAATCCACTGTGAAATGTGATGGTTAATATCAGTCTCTTGCATTTTAGTACTGTTGCAAAGAAGACTCATACAATGATACAAAAGTTGAAGAAAGAAGGGAAATTATCTGGATGCCTTTTAACAGCATTATTAAATTGCAGAACTTTGGAAGAATTAGACCACGTGGTCAGTACACTTGTTTTTTTCGGATAATCCTTAGTTTAAATGTTATCTCATGTAACTAAATGGTGCATAATGCAAAGTACATAGCATGAGTGAAATATTTCCTTGCGTTTTAGTAACTGTGGCTTTCATGTGTTTGTTTTAAGTCTGCACCTTATAAAACTGGGAGTAAAGGTACCAAAGCCCAGAGGGCCAAGCAGTTGGGATTAGAACCTGCTGCTCTCTCCCTCCTGCAGAATCCTATGGAGCTCAATCTCTTTTCATACATTAAACCCAATACTAAAGGTAAGTGCTTCTGCTTCTATGAGCGGTAATGTTTTAAATGTCTGAAAATATTTTAAAAAGGGAATCACTTTAATTGTTCTGATGTTGCTGGAAGTTATGCAACTCTTTTAAATTCAACAGTTCTTCTAGCAGCATGTGGTAAGAGTTTACATTTAGTGCAACAGCCCTCCAAACTTTCCTGTCTTTTTGTATTGTAAACAGTAATAATTCTGGTACACAAGAGACAGAAATCTGGAGATGTTCTAGTTGACATCTGTATTTATTGGTAAGAGAGAGGGAACTGCACCACACACCTGAGACCTCTCCATGGTTCTATTCAAATCGTTTAATGAAGAATCAATGCTGATTGTAGCAAGGGGCTTATGCTCATACTCTTTATTGTCACCCATCAAAGCATATCTTAATAAAAACTGGCCTTGGTGATTGGGAATGAGTGAGAGATCTATTTTGTTACTGAATGGCAGTAGGGATTGGAGAAGATGTAATTTCTGAACTTTGAACATAACAATATGATAGTCACATACAGACTGCAAAATTGTGTATATTTGTAAATGCAGTTATGGGTGTATCTGTAGGGGGCAATCTCTGACAATGAAATACAAAGACTGCAGCAACATTCGCTATGGTGTTGAGAGACAATTTTACTCTTGCCTGCCCCAACACTTGCATTTTGAATTTTAACATAAAGGTACTGAACTTCCTTAGTGAGGCTGACCCATACTCTTCCCACTTCAGTTATTCTTTTACTTTATTTAAATATTTTTTATAAAATTAGCCTAACTTTGCATTGAAAATCAGTTACCAAATATTCCAATTAATTACTGCATTTTAACATATGTCACTACTTCGTATAGCAGTACGTAGATTATTCTGGCAGAGTCTAGAGAGCCAAAAGAAAATTTTCACTGTGAAAGCCCAAATAAATTATGTAGGGTGCATTCAGAAGGAAGTGCTATTTGTTGCAGCATAAACATTTCAGTTTTTGAAAGTCAGTACACCTATTTTCAATTTTGTGCTAAAAATATTTTTTCTTATGTTTATATAATGGTTTTCATTTCAAAGGCACATCAGAAATTACATAAATCTATGAATTGGGTCACTTTTATTAACTTGAGAGCCAGTTTGACAACCTATATAAAGCTTGAGATCAGAGGGAGCTTTTTTAAAGGGATGAGCCATTTTCCATACAGAAAAGTTTTCAGCAAATCTTAATATTCATTTCTTTTAAATTCTCAGTGTTTTTAAACTTGTACTAAAAATAAACTGAAATAAAAACATCAGTTCATGTTTCAAAGCCAGATATTTGAAAGTTAAGGAAGCAGGCTCACCAGAAAACTTTGTTTTTCCTTTTAGTTGTACACATGGTCAAATATTTCTCTGACTGCACAAATCTGTGCTCATTTTGCAATTGACATAGTACAATGCCCATGTGAGTGGTGCATGTTGAGTGGGAAGGTTTTGATTGATTCTTTAATCTTGAACAGTTTTCACCTATTCTATTTTCAAATTCTCTGTTAGAATTAAAATAGCATTGCCGTGTACACTTCTGGTGCTTGAGTGTCTCAATTCATATTCAATGTAATGCATGTCTTATAATTCCCTTAGCTTTGTGCTCTGACATGAGATTACTTTTACCGTAAGAAACACTAAGTCCTAGATCTAAGGATCCAAATTCCACAGCTTCTGTTGAGTTCAGGCATATAATAACATAGCCTTATTCTCACTTGTTAATTTTTCTTTCTTGCAGGTAAATTTAGCTTCCCCTTCTTAAAAAAGGGGCAAGATTAATTTTTTATAGTGTGTGACTCTACAGCCCAATCAGAAGCAGGGTTCTGGATTAAATACAAATATTAGTTATTAGAGCTATGTGGGTTTTTTAAAAAGATATTAATAAAGCTCTTTCTATATCGATATTGCTAGCCCATCAGACAGCAGAGTGAAAAATAACGTGTATTTAACGAGACAGTTAATGCTGCATCTGCCAACTCTATAATTCTTGCTTTTTGCTCTGAAGCATTTGTTACTGACTTGCTAGACACAGGGTTAGATATATTGATTTAAAATACAAGATGTCATTTTCAGTTTCATTACCTTCTGGTTCTGGTCCAGTTCAGCTGCTTTGCTAAGGAGAATACTGTGCCACTTCTTCTGGCCTTTTGAAGTGAGGGATAGGTTTGTGTATTGGAAAGCTGAATGATGCTGTTATTGTCTCTTTAGAATACTTTGTCTACGGAGATGTTTTATAACTTAACTGTTTGAACAGTGTTTTGTGAGAGAGAATGAGGGTGCCCTAACCTCAGAAGTGTCACTGTGCAAACTCCTGCTACAAACTAGTGGAAATACAAAACTGTCACACAGAGAAAAGACAGGATTGCCTACAGAGATTTTAGGCAGTTTCCATATAAGTAGCAAAATTTTATAAATTTTTCCTGAAATTACTCATTTTATTACAACCTCAAAAAATATAGTCAAATATCCAATTTTACTATTGCAAATAATTCATTTGCATCATAAATATCAAGATCTGTTAGCACCAAAGAAAGAAATAAATACTATTTTACTCTTATTTTAATGTCATTTTGACTTACGATACTGCACTGGTCACTTTAGGCTCATTAAAAATAGAATAGTTTCAGATGTTTTGGAAAGGATGCTTAGTTAACAAAAAATAATGTAATGAATTTGGATTCTTCATTGAAACCTCTGCAAATCAGTCTGATATATTCCATCAATTTTCTTTTAACTTGTTTATGTTTTATTCGTGTTTATGCAGTTGCATGAAGTAGTTTTTCATATTAGTATTTTTAAAATTAAGTCTGTTTTCTTCTAAGGGCTTTCAACTATCCAGGAAGTAGAGGCTGGAGTACAGCATATTTTAGCTGACATCTTCGCTAAAGATAAAGATACACTGGATTTTATCAGGAAACTGTAAGTTTGACTCTTAGTCTCTAAACTTTCCTGATTATATGATAAAATTCAGTCTCCTGGTGCACAGATACATAACAAATTTATTTTAAATGATGTGAAAACAGTGTTACTGTGAGATTGATTTAGTTTCATTCCTTTACTTGTGCTGGAGGTATCTTATTTAGCTTTTCTGGCTATCGGTGAAGGAGACATCTGCTGTGAGCATGGCATGACCCTGTGACTCCCAAAGACTGACACGTTCTCTGTGGCTCTGCTCCATACAGAGCCCATCTCCCTTGCAGTTCGTGATCTGTAAGGGAGAGCTTTCTCTCTTTGCACTTCCTTCAAGCTAAAACTTTTCAGAGGTGCATCTGCTGAAGCTGTTCCTCCAAAATTTACTGCTTGGCACCAGTCAGTGTAACTTAGTGTGTGGTGATGGTTGATTTCGGTATTGGTAATCAGTAAGGCAAACAAATTTGACTGTTTTCAAAGCAGGAGTTATTGATCCTTTGACTGTGTTATCTGAATTTGTTTTCTTACATTATATAAATGACTTCAAGGTTGTTATGTCTGGTGGATTGGGGAAAGAGTAATAATTGCATGGTTGTTTTTTGTTGGTTTTTTTTTCTTCCTCTGCGGTGTGCCATCTGAGAACAGGGTTATCAAAGAACAGGTGCTGCCATAGGAACTTGTAGTGTTGGTTTGAATTGGCTCAGTTCTGTTTAGATGACTCTTGTTTGCTGTTTATCGTGAGTAATATCCAACTTCATCAAGAGCACAGCAATGTGATCATTTCAGTGAAAGGGTTGTTTTGTAAAGAATGTGCTATTTCTACCAGACTATCACTTTCATTCTTTTGACCACTAGAAGCTCCTTAATTGGATACACAGTATTCTACACGTTTATCCTGTTGATCCTAAAGTGTATGTATAATAATCATAAGGAGCATTCAGGAAGCTGTCTGCTTGGGATCCCTGTTACTCCTAAAAATAGTGAAAACTTTTATAGGTGTTGAGTACTCAAAGCAAGAAATTAATTGTGAGGCTGGGTAGATTCAAGAGAGATGTGCATTTGTGTGAAATAGATAACTACAATTTTTTTTTTGCCACTTCTCCAAATAGTTGACCAAACTGAAGTGCAGATGGTGGCTTTTGAGTACCCATTGCCTTCAGGAGAAGGGCTGTGTTCAGCTTTTCTTAAGGTCTGCTTGAATTTCTTCTCTTGGTTTGTTCCAGTCAGTATATGTTATGTCAGTTTCAGCATAAGATATGTAAGACAGTTCTGCAGGTAATTACAGTTAACATAACTGGTAAGTAGGCTGACTGCAAACTTCATTTTTATTTAATACAAGCACTAAGGACTTGTTACAAGTTTCATGCTAAAATACCTTATTAACATTTTTTTCTTTTATGCAGATGTCAGCAGAGGTATATTTGTATCCAGTCAGCCTTGGCAAAAGTGTCATCTAAAAGTGTAAATGAAAAAGACATCAATAAATTCCAACTGTACCATGAGTTTTCTTGCAGTATCAAGAACATTCAGCATCATCAGGTATACCTACAAATTTCTTTTTTTCTTAGAATTTTAACTGTAGCAAAAATGGTTTTGCTTTTGAGTTTTGTTGATTAAAACTGATTCTAAAGATACTTAATTTTGCTTTTCAGTTATCAAAGGTAATAGAGTTCTTGAAATGTAGGACTAAGCTGTTAATCTCCGTTTTAAGGAAACGAGCAGAGGGCTGTTTATTCAGTATGTCCACTGTCTAATTAATTCTCACTAAACAAGTATTCATAATCATTTATGTATTGGACATTTCAATATTGGTGTGATTTATTTTCAGCATATGTCATGTTCTCCCTCTGTTCCCCCAATGACAAGTGCATAGCAAGTGTTATCAGGAGTGGGATTAAGGCAAACATGTCTAAACTTATTTTTTGTTTCCTGTGGATGCTTGCTGCAGCCCTAAGTCAGAGTGCTGTTAGCCATTTGACACTAAACCTGCCAGGTGAAACTGGTGAGAAGTACCAGGGAAGGGTTCAGAAAATTGTAATCAAAGATGATCTACAAAAGCGCAGCTCTTGTCAGCAGCAACTTTGTGTAAAAGTTGAACAATCGAAATAGGCTCCGGAGAACATCCTGTGCACTACCCCAAATATGGGGTGGTTTTGCAAGTCCTTAGTATTCCCTTCTGTAAGGCGTATTTGGTTATCCAAAGCCCCAGGCCTAGACCTGTATGATTAGAAAAAGAAATGAGGGACAAAGCAAACTTCCTAGCTGACGACTTGATAGCTAGGCAGCCCCTCTTCCTGAAGTTCAAAGGTTGAAATATGATGTGCTCAGTGCAACTGTCAAGACCTTTGACCCGATTCATTATCAATCACCAAGTAAATTGTCTCTTATTTTAGTCACAATTACCTACCTTTAAGAAAAAAACCCAAAACAAACCACCCCCAAACCAAACAAAAAAAACCAACAACAAACCCATACCAAAAAGAGAGCCTCTTAGCTGCTTCCAACCAGAAATGTCCTTTTCTTTTAGAAGGCTGCCTTATTTTACAGCAGAATGCTTTTCCTTTTATATCTATGATATGCTCTTATTTTCTCTCTGCATGCTATTTTAAAACAGTGATGTTTTGAATTAATAAAGGATTTTCTTGCATCTGTTGAAATGAATCTATTATAGGAAATATTTCACAACACGTATGGGCTGACTTAAAACCCTTGCCCCACCTCGCATTATGGATGGTGTTAGGTGAAAGACTATCACTACAAGTGATTTTAATAGACAGGCCTTCTGTAGATGTTTGAAGAGGTACCTTGTTCACTTTGGGGTAATTGGTAATTGTTCTTTTTGTACTCAGTATGAACATTTACTGAATTTCTATCAGGAACTATTTGGTGAAATCTTGCTTCTAGAGAGTCTGGAAAAGTCAACAGAGTACGCTTAGACTACTGTGACATATCACAAAGATTCATCAGGAGATTGTTTTGCTGTTGAATGAATGCTTTGGCTGTCAAAGAATGTTTAGTTTTTCCTGCACTCATAGTGGTGAATACTGAGATGTGCATCCAATACTCTTTGCATAAGTGTTTTATGGGATGATGGTATGATTTACTACATACTTGAGGCCTCTTTTTTTTTTTTTTCCTGTTTTACATGAGAAAACTGTTGTCCAGAGTCAGGGCTGGAAACCAGACTTCCCAAACCTGGTCAGCACTCCGACCACGTGGCTGAACTGTTTCTTATCCAGGATGCATCCTTAGGTTGTCTGTTTGATGTTAAGACTACCTTGATCTATTTCAGATCTATTTCTCCTTGTGTCTGGCACTAATCTTAATGTCTATTTCTTTTCCCATTCTGGCTCTCCAGTGAACTAATAACCGCTATTCTTGCAGCTGGTGGTCCTGTAATCATGGGCTGTTTTTGCACTCTTACGTGTTGTCTTTCATTTGTATATTACTGCTATTGCCTATTCTAACATATTGAATATTTCTCTATTATTAATCTTAAAAATGAGTTGTTTGTGCTTCACTGAGATTGCAGGGCCCAAGATACATCAGGGCTCTTTCTTACTAGTTGAGGGGAAGAAATGCATTTTATGATCAGCTCTGACATGTGTGGTTTGCAGAGTTCCCTGCTTTGTAAAAAGATTGTAACTTTTCATTTCTGTTGATTTTTAGTTCTTTGTTAGTTTTCCAGTTACTTTCTTTGTCTCCCATTTTGTGTTTTGATGATGAAATAAAGAAAGAAGTGTTTTCTTTATCTGCCATTTCTTCCTTAAGCTTGAGACCTAGTACTGTACTTTTGAAAGTTTCTCATATCTTTCAATTTCTTTATTACCTGACCTTACTTCCTGGCTGATGCAAATGACCATTTTTTTCCTCTTTTTTTTTTGGGGGGGGGGTGGGTGGGTTATAACCATCCCTTTTAATACCAAAAAGTCCTCAGTTTCTCTTTCACCTAAGACTTGGAAGAAATACTTCTTTTGTGCATCCAAAAAGCTTGCTAAAAATGTGTTCTTGAATGTGGTTTGGGAGAGGTGTAGATGTCTTCAAGTGAAAAAATTCTCTGGTTTGGTTCAGGATTTTAAAAAGAAGCTTATACCTAAAAAAGATATAGGGAAGCCTGAAACTCAGAGGGATTTATAAAATTTACGAATCCCCCACAACTGCAGGTTAATAGCTGTGTTTGAAAAACACTTGCAAAATTCACTGTTCTGAAGCTACTCCTTTGATGACCATGCAGAGACAAGTGTTCTCAATGCATTTAGCTAGAGGCAAAAGTAGAAGTCGGCTTTAAATCATCTCTTTGCACAGTTGCAAATAAAGGATTCTATAAAATATGCTCTGGAACTGGCCATTGCCTGAGTATGGAAGTGCTTAATCTTAAAGGTCTGTGTACAACCCTAACTCTGCTCTAGTTTTTATGTAACTAACAGCAATGGGTAGTAGACCAGCATGTTACCTGTTAAAAAAATGAGCTGTATCTCTGAGCAAAGCATTTGTAGCCACGAGGGTGCCTTGCAGCATGTATTACAGCGAGGTAAACTGGTGTACAGTAAGCTCCAGCACAGTTCTGTGGTTCTGCAGCTGTCACTGCACACGTTGTAGTCCTGGCTTCCATTCTGTGCCACAAAATAATCAGGCATGGAGTCAGGTGGTTTGACTGAAAAAGTTAAAATACGGAACCTGAAAGGAGAAAAAAAGACCCACCTTATTTGCTTAAAAAGGCTGACTCCAGATTTTGACATGATGGGATGGGTTGTTTCCAGCTGGAACATTTTGCTGTTAAGAGGTTCAGCCACAGTTCCTTCCTTTGGCAGCAAGGAGAACCTAACTGGACTCTTAGGATGTAGTTGGGTAGCTATACCAACAATGTAACAGCTAAGGAAAGAAAGTCTTTCAAGAGTTTATTTGATTTTTTTTGACTAATTGTAAACAGTTCAGCGTTTGTGTACGCCTAGGGGTTGCTTTTCTCTATTTGGAGATGACTGAATTGGTGGGAGGAAAAGAATTCATGAATAAAGTGCAATGTTTGAGGCAAGTGCTCTATTTTCAATCTCATACTTTAAAAGGAATTGGAAATTGAAGTCCTTGGCAAAATATACAAAACTTATTCAGTTAGTCTAAGTAAATCTGGAACGCAGAGAAGAACTATGCAAAATGAAGGATGTTGTAGTTTTCTGTTAAACAGAATAAGGTCTGATGTGTCTTGTGACTAGATCAAATTATTGTTCTCACTCTCTTAAAAATGTATGTTTTTATTAACCCTCCCCTGGATGCGTTCCAGTCTTGCATGAGAACAGTCTTTCTCCAGAATGAAAAGCTTACTTTGTGTATAAAATAGCTGTATTTGAACCTGTTACTTAAAAAACAAAACTAAAACAACAAAAAGAACCCCAAAACTAACAAAAAGAACCCCAACCCCACTTTAGTATCTTAGGGGGAGAAATTAAGTAATTAATTTCTTAATTGAGTGTTTCTTGGATGACAGTTCTTCTCTGAATGCATGTCACAGAATAGAATAGGCAGATTGTTTAAGAATAAAGATGTAAAAAATATTAGTGAGTGCAGTACAGCTGGTTTAAGTTCAGATGACTGACACATTCTGCAGACAGAGTGCCAGGAAACAAAATGTGATGCAAATATTGACCCTGCAAACAGTGTGCTGAATGATGACATTATAATTCTATCAGATGCATTCTCTGTTGTGGGCATCATTTTGATTTCATTTTAGCTTGACATTTAACTTTCTCTCTTTTTTAAAAAAAAATGAAATCAGAATAAACATGAAAGCATTTGATTTGTTAAAATGTGTCTTTCTAATCTCTACATGAAAACATTTGCTTTGGCAGTCAAGGTACCAGATGCTATAATATTTCACATGCAATCTTTATTATTAGCTTTGTTGTTCAATGATATGTCAGGCCTGGTATGTCACAGGAGCAGTAAGGCTGAGGAATATAAATTGGTACTATGTCCTGGAGTCATTTTAAACCATTGTATTTAACATATGTGACATGTCTGAGTTAACTAGTGATTGAATTAAAGTTCATGATTGACACAGAATGCTCTGTTGTGACAGTGCTCAGGGCCTGCTACATACAGCAACATGTGTAGTCATACAGGAATGTCAACTTCTAGCGGGTTTTTTTCTTTTTTTTTTTTTTTGCACTTTAAAGTATTTTGGAAGGGGAAATAAAATCTAAAAACATGTGGTTTTTATTTGTAGCTGCTTCTAACTCTTGTTTCTAAAATCCCTTGACCAGTGAGTTTTCTTAATAAATACTATAAGGATTGCTTCAGATGAACCCTCATCATCATCTTAGAGAGGTCAGACTAGTGGATACCCACCAGCATCCTCCTGGATCCAGCACTCGTATTGTGATCCCAATTTTAAATACAGAGCCACAGACTTCCATTTAAAGTAGAACTCTGTGTACATATAGCCTATGTGCAAACAGATTTAGCTTTAGATTGTGAACACGTAGTTGTGTTTACCAGACTGCCAGAAAAATGTGCATACATTTTAAGGCTGGAGCATTAGTATTAATGTAAAGTGTGTTTCTACAATATTTTCGCTATTTATGAACTAGGTGTGAAGAACTCAAAAATCTATCCTCTTTCAAATTAGACTGATTACATTGGTGTCGCAAGTTCCCACTCATAATTAGTTTTAAATTTGGATTGATCTTGGGAAGGAAAATGAAGCCTGAAGCTTCGGAGTAACTTTTTTTCTTTTTTGATCTGTAGTTCTGTTTATAATCCCTTCTCAATTCATTTCTTGAGTTTTAATTTGGGTTATTAAACAAGATTATTCCTCCAACTAAATTTATGCAGACTTGAATTATAAGTGTGTTTAAGATAAAGTGGATCTTGAGATTGCAGACTCCAGGAAAAAAAATGTATGATTTGTTTTGCCACAGCATGATTTAATCTGTGTTTAAATTGTGGGTATTATCTGTACATGCTAGTACTTTGTGAACTGATTTACTGTACCACCATCATGATTTGCTACAGAACGTCAAGCAAGTGCGTACACAAATGTTGATAAGTTTATCTTTTGGATATTTTGTGTGTCATCTGTCTCTGCCATTTATGTTTGCACTCAGATTCTGGCCATTAACCGAGGGGAAAATCTGAAGATCCTGACAGTGAAGGTCAACATTCCTGACGGGGTGAAGAATGAATTCTGTTGGTGGTGTGTCAATGAAAGGTCTGCATGGATACATATTCTTACAGAAATTGTATTTTTTCTCTATAGACAGCTGCATAGTGAAAAGTACCTCATGTCTCGTTACATTAAGAGAATAATTTAAACGAATACTTATTAAATTAGATGAAACTAGCAAGTGGATAATTCTTATTCTGTATTTCCAACTGCTGTAGCATTATGCTGAAAAGATCATGCCTTTGGCCGTATTTGGGGAGTTCTGGCACCATTCTCCAGGCAAATGAATTTTTAAAAATTTGGGGTGATTCTTTTATTTCTTAATGATTTGCTCTTAAAATTGTTTCTGTTAAGCCTGTAGTGAGATGTTTAGTGCTGCATAGTTTTGAGGGTTTTTTGCAAAAGTTTAGATTAGATATATGTTGTTTTATGCAATACCTCTGTCAGTCTTTTTCTTTGAAACTGCACTTTGATGTCCTCTGGAGAATACTGTAATTCAGACTGTGTGTCTTCGTTGCATGTATAAAAGACAGGTCTCTCAGTCATCTGAGATATTTACCTTTGCATCCAAAAATTGAATAAACAAAAAAATTGTATGCTGTGATACTGCCTTAGCATGTATTTCTCTTCCACACCAAGTCCAAGAAATGGATGTGGTAAAAATGTTTCTTTTCACAGTAGAAATTTAATAGTTTTGTTTCCAACATTGAAGCCTCTGAAAGAATTAAAATATCGTTTGGCTAGATAACATAATATGATCTAGAACCAATAGTAAGAAACTTCTTTTTTCCCAGGAAAGCATCAGGATTCCTGAACACTCCTAAGTTTTATTCTGGTTTTAATATCTGTAATGGCATTTCAGACCTCCTCCCAAGATGTATATTCTGTAGGCAGAACTTATCTGTCAGTCTTGCTTTTACTGCGTCTATGACAGAATTTGGAAGCACTATTAGCCACAGATAATGGAACAGCTTGTCACTGCTACACAAATGAAAGTGGGATGTAAATGGAGATATTTTTGGTTGATTACACTTTTGTGAGTCATCCTGAGATAACAAGAATATTGACCTTGGAAACGGAACTACTTATTAATACTTAGCATTCATGAGGCTATATGTGCTTATGGCTTTTGACTATTTAAGGATAACTTCACCATCACAAACTTCAGAAGGAATGATTTTAGTGAATCTTGGTGCATTAACATCTAGGACAGATTCTGATCTTCCTCATTAGATTGACAAGTGTGTTATTGAATGGACAAGTAGTAAATGCATATTCTGCCCTGCAAGCTTGGAAAATGATTGTCCAAGTGTGGGAGTTGCATTATTTTCATCGCATGGATGTACTGGTGAGAGCAGAAGGTTAAAAACTTTTGTTTGAGGCAAGGATTTCAAAACTTTGCAATGGTATTAACTAATTTACTGAAGGTCACACACAAAATGAGTTGCAGAACCAGAAATGCCATGTTGCTACACAGTTTGGCCAGTATTCTAGCCACAAAATAGTATCTCCCACTCCCTATTGAATTAGTAACAAATATGCTGACCTTTATGTGTTCTTCTGAGGCAATTTTTTTTTTAACATTAGATGTTCCCATGATAGAAAGTGGGTTTGGAAGACTACAGTTCTTCATTATTTCGTTGAGCTCTACGTAGATGCTTTCTAAGATGACTGTTTTTTCTTTGCAAGTTCAGAATACTTATTAGCCTTAGTAGAAGCATCTGTATTTCCTTAAAATTCAAGTTTGTGCTGAAAACTCGGGAATATCCTTACGCCTGGCCCTATGGACTGTAATTTTCCCCAGAAGATGGTGTCATGGGTGGCATCTCTGGTTTGACAGCAAACCTAGCTCCTTTCACACTAGAACTGCACTGGTCCCAAAGACTTAGTTGTTAAGTGGGACACGAAAAAAGGAGCCATGCAAAAAAGTGGAGAGGGGCTGCTTAGCTGGCTTTGAGTGTAAGGGCAGCATGGACTTCTTCCTGGAGAGGGGGCCAGATTTTTTTCTGAAGTGAGATTGCAGACTTGAAAATGAAGTTTCGTGTTCAACAACCTTTTTTCAGTTTCCAGACAAAATTCTAAGATCCTGTGTAAAGTCCATGGTACAGGCCTTAAAAGCCTATTTTTTTTTTTCTCATTACCATTTTGTTACAAGTTTCATATATTGTCTTTGAGGAAAACAAAGCTCTGCTTTTTATGTGTCAGGTCTAAAAGGCTAGCTGTGCTCTTTCTGCAACAGTTGTTAATTAATACTAGTGGTTCTTAACGTGGGCGTGTTAATTCTGTTGAAATATGGTTTCATCCTCTGAGGTGTATCAGTTGTCGAAGCCATTTATGCTTATGGTGGTCCCTGTTGTCAGCACACGCACGTGGAGAGCTGATGAGGAGAGTAAGATGATATTATTTGTATGAAGTTTTTCTAAATAGGGCTTAATTTGAAGGGCTCCAAAAGTCAGCTCTTGATTAAATAATCAAGAAAAATCTGTTCTTAGAGGGAAGCTTAACTAGGCTGCGATGATCTTTAAAAATATACACACGTGCTTTTGCTTTGGTTTTTGCAGTGAAGTGGATTTTTCTATTTTCTCATGAAGTATTGGAATGATTAAAATGCAGTACTTGCTATGTTTGAACTTGCTATTTGGATATTTTTGCATTTGTAGCAATTTCTAATAGAATGTTGCCTTAATTTTTACTTGTATGTATGCAGGTAATAAAAATATTGGCTGTGATAACCTATTTACAGAAGAAAGTTTTGTTAACTAGCTTTAGTGGATGGAAGAGAGGGGGAAACAGCTGCCAGGTTTCCAAATTCATTCGTATTTGCGCTGAGGATACTTTCTGGGGGAGTGTAGTCATACTTGCCACCTGTAAAAACTTCATGTTTATAGAATTGGATGCCAATAAGAGGGTTTAAAGCTTTTGCCAGTTTTATATAGGTATGGAAAGAGTCTCTAGTTACAAATAAGTATAATAGAACTATTTGCAAAAACTGTTAGCAAAGTGATGAGGTCATGTGGCTAAGCACTCACAACTCTGGATGTTGTAAAACTAAATGGTAAGCTCAATTCCACTTCCATGTCTGTCTGTGTTAATGCAGTGTTGACTCGATCACACATTTCTCAACTATTATATGCACAGACACTTGGAAAAGCGGTTTCAGGAAATTGTATATCCCCTAAAACAACTGAAAAGCTGTCTTGGTAGGAGCAATTTAGCATTCTCAGTATTTTTGAGTGAGTGCAAGTAAGTGAAGTTAAAAGTGAAATTCAGTCCTGTATTTGCCTCGGCCTGCACCTGGACACTTTATCAAATGGCCATATTTCTATGATGTTGCATTTTTAAAAAAACCCAGCCGAACAAATAAAAAAACTTACCAAACTTACCCAGGCACATTAAAAAAATATATGTATCTCACTTTGCAGTTAGTGACCCAGGCATGTAAAAAAAAATACATGAAATGAAGAAAACTCAGAATGCTACCAGTATTTTAAAAAAAAAAAAGTAAAACAGGTGGACTGTAATAGAAAATGTTGATAGTGTTTACTCAAACAGAAATATGATATCTGGCTGCATCTCCTCAATCTTTCTCCCTTCTTGTTGGGTGGACAAACTCAGTCAGCTGTGCGTGTTCAAGGACTTACTCCTTTCCCCACCAGTAACATTGCCCAAAATAAAAAAATCAGTGGAATAAATACCTGGTATCTCGGTTCTGGGGAGCTTAAAAACTGAGGTGTATTTTAGGACAAAATTTGAAGTAATCGCCTTTATGGCAATGATCACTGTGAAGTCTCCTTAGAAAAGGGAATGATCCAAAGAGTTCGGCTTAGAAAAAATTGGGAAATAGACTTATGTGTGTTTGGTATTGTTTATTTCATTTTCTGTTTTTCTAAAATATTATGTATACTTTAAATATATCAGCAACAGGTAGAAGAGAAAAAAAATTTGTAAATGGTTATTTTTTGTTTAAGGACTACTGCAAAACTGATAGATTTCTTTTTGAGTTTGAATAGAGATAGTTAAAGCATTCCAAATTAAATATGAATTGAGTTTCATTAATTGATGTTAGTTTAGCTCCTGAATTTCTGTCTGGACACAATTGCCTTACACCAATAACTTTGCAGTGACACAGAAGATATTTATTAGTTTTTTTTATGTATAAAGGAATAGCAAATAATGCAACACTAGTGGTAATATGGAACCAAGTCCTTAATTCAGGTATAGTAAGCTTTGACTTCTTAAAGTGAAGAGTAACATTTTGTAAATATTTTATTTAAAAGATAAAATATGACTGCATTCTAATACCTACAAAAAAAAAAGAAAAGATAGGTCCCATGTCTGACAGCAAAACCTGAGCAACTTCTCATTCTATTCATATTTGAAGCTATGATTTCATTGCCTAATTACTGTAGTAATTCTGCAGTTTATAGAACATTACACTCAATGTAGAAGTCTTTTTGTTTTGAAAATTCCCTTTTTATCTGAGTTTTTGCATATGTTCTTAAAATATTTTTTGATTTTTTTCTTTTTCTATTTTTTGCAGGTGGAGACCAAAACAGTTTTTAAAACCAGAATTAATGAGGATACTACGGAATTCAGTAGAGGATGCATATAAGCGCCTTATATATCCTCTCCTCTGTAGAGAATTCAGGTAAGCCCAGAATGAATGTGTTTTTTCATACCACCAGTTTCTTAAATATTCCCTCC
Organism: Calidris pugnax; assembly: GCF_001431845.1. NCBI lineage: Eukaryota > Metazoa > Chordata > Aves > Charadriiformes > Scolopacidae > Calidris > Calidris pugnax. Next base: position 11,868,739 of record NW_015090922.1, on the reverse strand, counting down.
CCAACTTTTTATTAGAATATCTTTTATCCATTTGAAAATACCAGCATGTTTTTAATCCTCTGTGCTTACAGAAGAAATGAACTGTGTAGTCTTGGTTCTGTAAATTCAGTTTGTGTCCCTATCCAGTTTAGGCTACAGTAAAGAAATTATCTTTCTTTGACGACGTTTCCCATATTTACATATTTGTTTCTTGTACATTTATCTAATAAAGAACAGTTTAGATCTATGTTATCATAATAGTTGAATCTTTATCTTTGTATTAGCATAAAACATCGTCACTGAATTTTCCCAGCACCTGTTAATGTCACAGCGACAGTACTGTCACTGACGTTTTTCTATTTCCTTTTCTTTTGCCTGTCTGAAAGAAACCAGCAAAGTAATTGTTGAGTTTGGAAGTGTCCCTCATGTTTGTCATCTGTGTGTTGTGATGAATGAATTAGTCATAGTGTTAGTCTGATACCATTTTGTGGGTATTGTGATGGCTCTAGAGAAGTCAGTAAATTCATTTCTGGTGATACTGTAGTAATGATGTCATCAGACAGTGTCACTTGTAATATTGTTCTAAACTGGAAGGAAATTTAAAACTTTGACATTAAGTAACATTAATTAAAGAGGATATTTTCATGATGTAATATAGGAGTTTACCGCATGATAGAAATTATTTAATGTCAAAAACTCTACATCTAAAATTATCTTTTAATGGTGAGCAATACTGATGGTGTGTTTCTTCTCTTGAATACAAGAAGCTCCCCAAAGCATAATATGTTTGATACTGGCAAGGCTCTCTGATATGTGACCTAAATTTTAATACCTGTTTTGAGGTAGTTCAAATGGAGTTTATCAAAGAGACCCTGTTTCTTGGACCAGAAATGTTTACGTGACTTTTATCAAAATGATGTGTGTTGGTTATTATTCAGTACCTAAATGTGATCAGCAGTCACATTCTGTCATGTAGTTCTTCTGTACCTGCCTGGCTGTAAAATTTTGTTTCTGTTCAAATTGGAGTTGTTTTCCTGGCACTCTTTTTTTCATGAGCATCGTTGGCTGGATGTTCTATGTTCTTCCCCTCTCAAAAGAACTGGCAGCTCAGGTTTTGAACAGCAGGTATTTCTAATGGCTTTTGGTTTTCTTCATCATATTGTATTTGCTCATTACATTGTAAGTAAGATTGCTTCACGTCTTCTGATGAGTGAGCCTGGTTTTTATCTACTATGAATTTCACAGATTTTTTTGAAAGTGCTGAGTTCGCTTTTTTTGGTGTTTGACCACAATACATTTAGATACTTTAGGGGAGGCACTGTGTCTATGCTTTGGCCAAAATGATGAACGTCTCATGACAGTGAGTCCAACTGTTAGATTCTGTCACGCGTATGAAAGTATTTGTCATTCCTAGGCTTCTCCACAATCAGACTCTTTTAAAATAAAGAAAAAAGACTTACTTTTTAGTGGGGTTTGGTTTTATCATACATGAGCAAACTGGCATAGGGGTTCTTCAAAGTTCTTTTATTGTGTTTTTGCTTCATAGTTCCTACCACAGGACTGTTGTGACCTGTGTGCTGTGTATAACACTGTCAGGGCTGCTGCAGCAGTAGGTTGCTGGAAGTTTTCCGTTCTCTTAATCTGGAAAAAAAAAAGCTTCCTTCCCTTCGTAGATGTAGCTCACAAGTCATAAATGCAAAGAATACGAAGCTTGCTGCCTACTCCTGAGTGGATGTCTGCTTATGTTTTAATCTTGTGATAATTTTGCGTGATTAGTGGTGTCTGGTTAGGAAAAGCTGAAACATCTCCTGTAGAGAGGAATGCAAAGCACCTGCCAGTAGTATTCCTGGTCCATGACTACTTAACCCTTATCCTTCTTTTATTCTCTTTCCGCCCACACCAGAAACTGATTTTTAGGACTGCTGCATAGGGCTGCTAAAGTATTCAATACCACTTTTTAGCATTAATATTTCCAGCTCACCCCCCACTGTTCTTTTTTTATTTTATTTTTATTATCATTAAATGCTGGAACAGAAAGTTTCCAAGAGCACATTGAAATTTCTGGTGCTTCTAGTGATCAGAAGAATGAAACTTGCCAGCAAGACAGTTACCTTATTTATTGTTTAATTTCCTTTCTTCCACTCTGTCAGATGCCATCATTTCTTGTATCTGGTATAATAATGTCCAGTGTTGCTTTTGGCTCTTTGAAATACATTTTATTTTGTTGCATGGAATGATTCCATCAGGATTTGATGCAAGTGATGTGGCGCGGACATATTTTTTTAATGGATAATCCTTTCCTAATTTTCCATACTTTCTTGAAGTGAGTGCTTTCTCTCCTGTGTCTTAAGAGACACAAACATTTCTCTGTATATCTTGTTTCGCACCTGAAGCTAGTTTGCAGATATTTTTCCATGAAAAGGATTGCCTTTCAGACTGTATATGGAAGTGGGGAGTTTTAAATCTCAATTTAAAAACTGACTCTTAGAACATTGAATATAGAAACCTAGTAGGTCATGATTAGGTTATTCGCTTTTATTACAATACACTTGTTAGTGATTTACAGGCTGAGTGCTTCATAGAGTTCAAGGGAGGGGCTTGAAATTCTGACTTGGTTGATACTTTTTCATAAAGTAGCAACAGAAGGGGTTTGTTTTGTTTTTTTACAAAATAACTGTTCCTCTTGTGTTTAGAGAGGACTGCTATCCGCCTCTGCCTTATATCTCTGCCATATTAATGAGAATTGTCACAAATTGGAAAAACATGAAGCTGGGCATCTTGCCATTTGGATGGAGCCAGTAGTGTACTGAAAAACAGAAAGATATTAGATTGTTTGAGGTAGCTTGATATTTGTTCGAGGGTCAAATGACTACCCCGAACGTGAAATTAAGGGCCAGGACTTAGGACAGTAGATCATGTCATTGATACAAGTGTTGAGTGAGAGACAGTTAGAGAGAAAAGAGAGGTCTATATTTGAAATTAAAAAATACAGGATATTATGTAATAGAAAGGACATACGTTATGCTCCCCCTACGCACCTGGCACTTGCAGTAACATTTCCTGTTACTATAAAAGTTTCTGCATATCCATGCCAATTTTAAACATGATTTCCATAAGGTGCACTTAACTAATAGCATGTGTTTAGGGGCAATTTTAATTCCTGCACAAGTCTCCCTTTGCAGGTGGACTGATGTGAATTTGCAGTGTGGGAGGACTTGGCCTTGTGGGCAATAGGGACCCTGTATCTCTGGGGCAGATGGGAAACTGGAACTTGACCTGCCTTTGTACAAAGCCACCAGTCCAAGAGGATTCAGCCTTCCCTTCTTTACAAGCCACTTTTAAACTTTGTTCCTATGCACGTGTGGCTGGTTGAATCTCTGTTGTGCGTGTATGTAGAAGATCCATATGGTTGTGAGGTGTAGCTATTTGCTTTATTGTCTCTGGTCTCTCACAAATGGCATCAAATTGTTCTGATGATATATGAGCTAGAATTCAACCAACACCTCTAGATGGAAGAAGATTATTCTGTGGCTTGGGTTATTTTTTGTTTAATTTTTTTAAGAATGGGAGAAGGATGCTCCAAGTCTCAATGACCAGGAAGTGAAATGGCAACTGAAATTCAGTGGAGAGGAGTGTAAAGCAATGCTTGCAAGGGGAAGTAATTCTCTCTTTATATAGAAATTACGAGCTCTGTGCTACCTTGACACTCAGGAAAGATACTTTGGCAATGTGGAAGGGAGCGCTACATAAATATTAAGAGCTCAGAAGGTAAGATTGTTTAAGGAATAAAGATAAAACATTATTAAGAGCTCAGAAGGTAAGATTGTTTAATTAAGGAATAAAGATAAAACAGAACCATTGATATAGCTGGCCCATATTTAGAATGTTATTGGTCATTTTGGTCTCCTCACCTTGGGCATAAAATAGGAAATGGAAGATTCATTAAAACTGGAAAAGGGGAACAAGGTATAAAATAATTTCTATTTGAAGAAGGATTGACTAGACTATGACTCTTCAGCTTGGAAAATAAAAGACTTAGAGATGAATGGCGTGTAAAGTGGCACAGGTTTCTAGGGAAAAAATTTTACTCTCTTCCAGTACAAGACCTAAACAGCCATAAAAATTTAAAAGAATCAGCTTCTAACCAAAAGGCTGTAGCTATTTGCAGAGTTTGTAATGGATGTGCAGAACTTGCTGCCAACAGACTACATAGATGCAAGAAACGTGCATGGGTTCAGTAGGAGACTGGGTAGTTGGACAAGAGATCTGTTACGGGCTACTAAAGAGACAAACCATGTCAAACACAGGAAATACTCTGGGCTGGAAATAACTGGAGGCTAGGATGAGATTGTGAGACAGGTCAGGAATACTAGTGCTGCTGTATGAGCTCCTAGGGCAGCTGCTTATAGCCACACTTGGAGACAGGGTACTGGGACAGAGGGACCGCTTGCCTGAACTACTGCAGCTATTCCCATATTCTTAAGTGGTGGCAATATACAGTGTGTGCTTATCGGTGCTGAGGGCATGTTGGAATTGCTAAGGAGTCTTAGGATGAATATATACCCTCTGACATCTCACTTTAAATCATGTCTGTGTTAATTTGGTACATTTGATACAGAACCAAAAAGCACGGGGGTGTGAGGGAGCCTTTTGCTGTTGTACGCTTCCTTAGAAAATGTTCAATCAATAATGCATGAAAGAGAATCTAGACAGTCTCTCATCTTTAAAGTGGTCTAGAATTAGATGAGGACATAACATCTCTTTCTGTACCACCGTGGGATGAGACAGGGCTGAGCTGGTTGTTTGCTTGGATCCTGGGCAAATTCAAGACAGGCTTCTAAGTTCTTCCACATCTGAATATTGCTCAGAACAGCTTTATATCCCATCATGTCAAATAGCCCTTATGAGGATTGTCTTTAAACTGTTTATAACCTGCTAGTCATGCATTGATTGACCTAAACAACTTGAGTAATTTCCCCTGCCCCATTCTTATAGGATTAGTTAAGTGGAACGCATGTCTTTTTTTTTTTTCTGTAAAAATAAACCCAGGTACTACTTTTTTTAGTGATGGGTAAAAGGAAAAGGAGAATAAGGGCACTGGTTACCCTTTAAGTTACATGAAGGCCTTACAGCATTCCTTTTGCCTAATTATTGTAGTTACTGACAATGTAATGCAGCTGAAAATGGCAATGAGTACCTGCAAAAGAAAAAAAAAAAATCAGCTAGGTAACAAATATTTGTGTCCCCATTACTTTTTCATTTTTGCTTTTTTTTACATAAGAAGCCATACCGTGACAAAAATACTTGTCCTTATCAGTCATAGTCTTACTGGCCACGTCTGACAAATAAGATACTGTGCATCTTGTGCGCCTTCACTCAACAAGACTGATGTGTTTCTCATAACATTCTGCAGTAAGTGTTCTTGTTTGAAGTCATCAAAGTCAATCCTTGCGGTACTAACTCACTTCTCTCTGTTGAAGAACACGGAAAAGAAAGGTAGGGACTGTCATGGCCCCATCAGCTTTCTAGCTTCGTTCTGAGGAAGCAGAATACCCTCCTAGAAATATCTCAAGTCTACACACTTCTGTGATGACTGTTAAATAATGTATTCAGTAGATGAAATTAAATGCCTCATGAGTCATGGTGTCTTAGCAATTAATTGGATAAGCCCTTCCAGTTTCTCTCTAGTACCTCTCAGCCTAAATGTTCTTTTTTTTTTTTTTTTTCCCCCTGGGTAATGATTTTTCTCCAGAACTGGGAAACTATGAAGAATTCAATCCATGCTTTCTTCAAATCCACTTTTTTTGCCATTAGGTATCAACTTTGACGGGAAGCTGTTCTTTGCTAAAAATTATGAGTTGATGTTTGAATGTTAGTTGGTATGTGTGCATTCTTATAGATGTATCTGTTATACTCTTCATGTTGCTTTACTTTCTTAGAAGCAGATTGAGATGGTCATATAGCTGTTCATTCTTTTAAAAAAAGTGCCAAAAACTTGATTGGAAGTGTAATATTTAATTAAAGATAATGAAAACATGATTGGAAAAAGCCTTACAACTTTGGGGCAATTAAAAAGTGCATTTGAAAGCTAATTCAGGGGAAAATGTTTCTTGTTTTCATCCTAAGATCAAAGTTGACATCTGATGCAGAGAAAGAATCTGTGATGATGTTTGGGAGAAATCTCCGGCAGTTGCTTCTGACCAGCCCGGTGAGGGGCCGTACTTTGATGGGAGTTGATCCTGGCTACAAGCATGGCTGCAAGTTGGCAATTATTTCACCAACCAGTAAGTTTCAATTCCAAATATTTTTGCAAGGACTGATAAAAATATATTAATTTAGAGGAAAGAATAGTTTCAAATCCCTCTTTATCAAGTGGGGGGTGTTTTTGTTAAGCTTTCAGTGTTTTCCATGCAGCCTGTCATGCAAATTCTTTTCTTCAGGCTTATGGTTAATTTTCTGGCACCTGGTCTCCTTTGGTGTTACTACTCCTTTCTAAAATCAATTTTAAAATCCCTTCTGCCTTCCTGAATACAGGTTCAAATAGTTGTGCTTCTCAGTAGTTAGCAAGGAGAACACCTGAAGTTTTTACTGTTGAATAAAGAATTTGAATTTAAATACTTTCTGTAACTGCTTTTTTCATGGGTATAATCTTGTATGTCTGGACACTTTATCAGCCGTTTTTGTTTAGTAGTATGTGTGTTAATATGAGAAGTCAGAAACGTTGTGTTTGCAGAACTTTTTAGTTCAGTTTTTAGACGGATATAGAACAGAGCCTTTCCATTTCATTCTAGTCTGATCTGGGGATACATACCTCTTTAGGCCCATGTAAAAATGTAAGCAAAGATGTGTTCTTGACACGTATTAAAATGGCAGTAAAGGTAAGGTAAATGGTTATTAGCTTGCATTGCACAATAAGCTGTCAGTACCAGTGAATACAATTATTTCCCAATGTTAGAGATGGGATGATGGCAAGAGCTGGCATTGGAATTTCAGAGCTCCTGGACTGTAAGTCCTGAGACTGCATTCCTAATTTTCATCTCTCTCTACTGGATCTGTAAAATGTACTAGACTAGAGCAATAAATTATTTGCAGTGAATTGCTGTTTTTCTCTTTGATAATATAATACACTTTATTTGCCTAATATGACTCGTTGCTCCTTATTTGTTACTTGGATGTGTCCCCAGGAAACGAGAATATCTAACAACTTGTTTTGCTTTGGCAGACAAAGCATCTTTGTCCTCTGCCCACCATACATTTCTTCTAATTGGATGCAAAAATAGAAGGGAGAGACAGCTTATTAAGAAACTTTCTTTGTAAATCATTAAATTAACTTTAGTTATGGCTTTGCCTTTCGTTATTCTAGGTCAGATACTCCATACTGATGTCGTTTACTTGCATTCTGGTCAAGGATTTCGTGAAGCTGAGAAGATAAAGAGGCTTTTGCTACAGCACAAGTACGCTAAATAAAATTCCTTTTATTATTCTTTCTTACCAAGCATAATGAAAATCTTCAATATATAAATACTTTTGGGTGAAATAAGAATTCTACTGACTTACCTGGAATTACTTGTTTTTAATGTAGTTCAGAGGTTATTTTTCTTTTAGTCTATGTTCATGCTTTTATGCTATGTATATGTTAGAATAATAAGAAATCAAGCCATGGTTATGACTAAGGCTGCATGCTAATAATGTAATCCCATAAAGCTCAGTCAGTCCATTTATTTTTAGGAATAGAAACTAACATTCAGGTAACGAATAAGTTTAGCCTCACTGTTCCTCCTCCTCTAGCCCCCAAATCAGTCATTGATCTTTCCCTGTTCCAAAAGCCATATTTAGTTTTTGGAAGAGTTTTATTAAGCTAATGAAATTCTGCTTAGATAGATATCCAGATGGACTTGCAAGTAGGGGCAGCATGATTAAAAGGTTATTGTATCCAACTGTTTTGGGATGCCCTGTGGACAGACAACTGGTCCACTGAGTCAGCTGCTGAACTGCCACAGCACACAGTCCGGTTTGGATTTTAAGCATTAGATTGGGTTTAAACAAGGTGATTTGCTGGCTGACTGGCTGGGGCACTCAGAGGCAACCACCTCGCAAGCTGTTGCAGACTGTGATGTTCCCATTAAGGAATTAAAATTCTGATGGCTTTGGCTTCTGCCCTTTTTAACAACTTATAACAGGTGAGGGAAATATGAGGTGAAAGGGTTTGAGGACTGTAAGTAACGTTACATTTCTCTTATGAAGCATCATTTTTGGTTTTTCTGCAGATATTACCACTGCTCCATTCCATTACAAATGAGTGAAAATTTTGACTCATCTCTTGAATTGTCACATGGAAAATCTATTAAATGCAATGTGATATTCCTAGAAATAAGTTCTCATTAAGCCCAGGCCTTGCGTTACATAAAATAAGATGTATTGGTCATTGTTGTGCATTGAATGTTATGTATGAAAAAGTCTGAAAGAATAATTAAGAGTAAACATTCATCTTTTTACCTCACGTAAAGCTGTAGCACTATTGTGATTGGCAATGGCACGGCCTGCAGAGAAACAGAAGCTTTCTTTGCTGACTTAATTATGAAGAAATATTTTGCACCACTGGATGTTGTTTATTGGTAAGATTGCTTTGCTTGCTACCTTACTCATCTGTTCAACATATTTTTAACTTACCAGATAGCTTTAAATGTAGGTGGTTTTTTTTTTTTTGAAGTGTTTCTTTTTATTGCCTTGTCTGTCTTTTTTTGAGTCAAACTTGACACATCCTTCTAGCCAAAGGAAAATGGCTGTAGCTCTTTGGAGCATGACAGTAGTTCTCCTGAGTCAGTAAGACAGGCTCACTGAAGCATTTTATTTTCTCTTCCTGAGGTTCACTCTGTTGCTATTATCATTGTAACAAAGTATGTGAGAATAGCAGCTCAAACAGCCAAGGACATGTGTTTGGCATTGTGTGTCCATTTATTGACAAATGAAGCTTAAATGCAAATGATAAAGCTTGTGTTTTTGGACTATGTCATGGAATGCTTGCTAATCCCGAGTATTAAGTGGTCTGGAAATAAATACTCTATTAATACCTAGCAGAAAGTAGTGAAGGTATTTATCCTCTTTAATCTTCAAAATTTTATCCGTTAGTTTGTTGAATTCAAACTGAACTATTCTGCTGTTGCTTTGGATGGAAATTTTACTGTATCACTTTCTTTTCTCCCTGTAGAGCTGCTCTGTTTTTTAATTCACACAATTATTTTTTAAAGCATTTTGGTGGTTTACCTTGGATTATCTTTTGGGCTGAAGTTTAACAGCAGTATTTATTTTTCAGTGTCTTAACATACTGAACTACGTTACCTAATTTTTTGAAAAAATTTTGTCCTTTATCTGTTCAAACTACAGCATACATTTCATGGAGCTTTTTCTCCATAGGTTAGGAAGTTGTCTTACAGCAATGTTCCACAAATATATTACTACTACTAATTTATGCTATCATTTAATTGTGTTAGTTCTTTGTTCCTAAGATTCCGAAGAAAATTGGCAGCAAAATCTGATACTTAAATCTCCTTTTAATTTCAGGAGACGTAGTAGGGGTTTCTGATCTTAATTATTTTCAAAGGAAGGAAGCTGGTCAAGTTTCTGAAGAATTAGGCATCCTCTTTCCTGAATCCAACTCAAAACCAGTGAATTTTTAATGACTGTAGAGAGTGGAAAACACTTCATAATGTGTGGTTTTTGGCAAATGTTTAATTTCACTGTTGTTCACTTCATATATTTTAAAAATCCATTACATGGACATAAGTGATATTATTTATTTATTGATCATATGCTGCAAAATGTAAATAACTGTTTAGCTTACACAGGAAAAAATTATTTATATAAGATTGTGATGCATGATTTTCTCACTGTTTCCCTCTTTTGCTTTAACGTTTTTTTCCAATGTTTATAGTTCAAGATTACAGAATTCACAAAATAATTAGTGGTATTGATTATTAGTATTGATATAATGCTACCAATTTCTTAGAACTTATAAAAGCTCTTGCGAAATAGGAATTACTATAAATGCTCTAAGGAAGAAGTAAGGTTACCAAGTTGGTTGCTTTTTCTAGTGACAGATAATCTTCTAACTGTTCACTTTTTCTGAAATGTGATTTCTGAACGTGATTTTCTGAAACGTATTTCTCAGTAACAGAAACAAATGATGAGTCCAGGCATCCACTCCCCCACTTCTGATAATCCAGTGAACTGCCTGGAATTTATATCAGTCTGTGTTAAAAAAGAAATGTGGTACCTGCTAAATGAGGAGCAATTAGTACAGAATTAGCATTTGAGCAACAGGTGACAGTAGGCACACATTGTGAGAGCTGCTATACCTCTTGAGGGAAACTATGAAAGCTGACTTGGAAGAGTGTGCTCTGCTGATCCTCTGATTTTGTTTAAATAGAAAATGTTTCTCAGACCATGTGCTCTCAGATGACAAAAAACTTTTCTGTTTCCACGTGCAAAGTCTTCCCTTGATTGTGTCATTTTCTCATGATGGGGCAAAATGAGAGCTTTGTTTATATATAGGCTAAATCACAGAATGACGTGGGGTTGGAAGGGACCTCTGGAGATCTAGTCCAACCCCCAGTCATATCTCTAATCAGTTCTATGGAAACCTATGGTATGCTTTTGGATCAAGTAATGTTTATAAATTGTTTTTCAATTAAAAGCTCTAAGAAACAATTCAAGTAATGTTAGGACAATTCATTTTTAAAGACCTGCTTCAGCAGGTTGCAGTTGTAACTAAAAAATAGATTTACAAATAAATGTGTTTCAACTGAAAAAAAAAAACAACCAAAAAACCCAAACAAAAACCCAAACAAAAAAAAACAACAAAAAAACCCCCAAAAAACAAAATAACAAACCAAACAAAACCCACCAACAACAGAACACAACAAAATCCCTCCAGTACCTGAACTGGAACAGAATGAGCCAGTTCCTGCTAACATGATAGCATTTCCCAAGGATTCAGCTTCTCGCAGTGATACACTGAGCTGCATGGATGTGGAAATCCTTGCCCAGCAAAACAAAACCCAGTTCATTGCTGTGTGCAAGTTTCAGAGAATTGCCAATTGTATTTGCATTTACTATCTTTTTCCTTAAAGGAATAAAAATGTAAAACGGCTTGGCAGATGAGGCTGGATTGTTTTATAGTGCTTTAAAAACAAAATCCCAATCAACTTCTAAAGCTGTCATTCAGAAAGGTGGCTGATAGAGAGGAACTACAGACTTCAGCTTCCTTGGCAAATAAAACTTGTAATATGAAACTACTTAATTTTTTTGTTAGAAGAAGTGGAGAATAGGATCAGAAATGATTATAAAAAAAAATCTGTTCATACTTTTGTGACTACTTCATCGTCTGGAATTTGGATCATGTATTTCCAAGGAAATGAGATAATAATAGAGTCTGTTACTTTAGAAAGAAGGTGTGTGCAGTTGATGCATGCACAAATAATCTAGACAGGTACGGACTCTAATGAAGGTTAATGATAATAACCAACTGAACCCTTAATTGATTGCACGTATGTGCAGTACATTCTGAAATAGTCTCTTTACTACTAAAGTCCTGTATAATAATTTCAGAATTGTGCATGAAGTTATTTCTTGGCTTCGTGATCTGACTCTAGCGAGCCCTTAACTGTAGACTTTAATGAGAACACTGTTTCATCTTTTTTTTTTTTTTAAGCTTGTGTGGCATGAATCAAAATAACTGATTCTCACTTTAAAATATTTAAGTTGTATCAGTATCAAAAGAGACTTCCAAAATAATTTTCTTCATTTCACTTTCTCTCAAAAACATCACAATTTTTTATTTGATGACTGTTTTGTCTTTTTTTAGTGCTAATAAATATAAGAAAAACAAGCAATTAAAATAACAAATCCTCAGCAATGGCAAGTGCAAACTTTTTATAGTTTAGTGAAGATTTCCAAGAGAAGAGAAGTCAGAGAAGACAGTAGTAGGAAATGGGGCATATGGCATGATTTTTTGTGTGGCTTTAAAACCTCTCTGGACTCAGTTTGACAGTTTTTGATTTAAAGCAAATATTTTTAGTATTTTTGTAACCAACATGCTTTTAGATACCTACATCCAACCTAAATAACTGCAGGACTTACTGCTTTTTTTTTTTTTACTGTAGTTTCCCTTTTAGAGCTATGTTTATTGACTTAGATTAGGACTGGACTAGAGCCCAGAGACAGTCATATCTAGTCTTCAAGTTTTTTGTTACAAATCAGTTTTTGTTACAAGGTTCAATAAATAGTCTTGATTATTTATGTTAGTTCTATTGTGAGTTCTTGCCAAAGATACATTGTATTATAACCAAAACAGATGTTCTGTTTTAGAGAAGTGTATTTGTTTTAACAGGACCAGAAATGTAAATTAAACAACAGTGCGTTCAGCATTAACATGGCAGATGATGAACTTTTAGGATTTCATTGGCCTTTTTGGATTAAATGAAAATCTTGGAAAAATATTTCAGGAATCTCATTCCGTGTTTCGATTACTGCAACTGTTTTTCTTTGATTGCTGGTGGTTGTAGACATCTTGGAATTGAAAGCTTTCTGAATGACAGGTGAGCTGTGCTAGAGCAGGACAACACGAACAACTCAATCATCGTGTTTGGAAAAATAAAATCACAAATTTTCTTTCAGCCTCAGTGGTTTCATTGTCACAGTATAAACATTGTTACTGGCCTGACTTTTCTTATGAGCTTCGTAAGTTAATGCACACTCAGAATAAAGTATTTCAGGTCATATTTAAAAGAAAGTTTGTTAGGTATTGTGAATTGTTAGTAGTTTTCATTAAACAGTAAAGAATGCAGCCAGGCAAGTATATTTTGTTTTTGTTGTTTTTTAGATGTCTTGGTGTTTAATTTCTGTTATATTTGGTTTTAAACTTGATACAAAGTCCTTTTCTGCCACTTTCAGCAAAAACTTCTATGCCTCTTGAGGCTTTATAAGCAATGTAATTAATAATTTATTGCTATTTAAGTTCAAACACTTCTGTACTGTGACAAATGAGGGAAAGTCTGTAATGTCTTGTAAAGTTCTCATTGGATTTTCTTTAATGTTTAAATTGTCTGCTTTAGAATACTTAGAAATGTTCTGCTAAGGTAGAATAGGACTGTTTAATACCTTTTGAAGTTGGACCTTGGTGGCAAGAAATTGATTTGAAAATGTTTGTTCTACAGGATTTTAGGTCCACTTGTATTTTATAGGTGTCTGCACATGCTTTAAATATCCTTTTCAATTTAAATGTGTGTTTTATGTTGTTGAGTATCTACATTATACTCTCTCAGCTTTAACAAATGCCACTTTCAAGTTCCATGCCCTTACATTTCTAATGTTACACTAGCTTAATTCCCATTACTTTTCTGCTTCATAGCACTCGCAGTTTGAAAGGGACCTAACATTCGGGTTCACATTATGATAATTAGGTTTCAAAGCAGTGTGGGGGGATTAAGATGTCTGAAGTCTAGTTGCCGAATAAAGTTCAGAACTACTTGTAAAACTTGTTTGAGTGGTTAACAGAAGTGGTTTTATTTATTCAGTGCTCATGCAGCATTAATCCGTATTTCATCAGGTACCCACAGTGCTGTAACTCTAGATATGACCTTGGGACTTAATTTACCCCATCTCAGTTTTCCTTATTAATGTGCCATGAAAGAGGTACATGAAAGATAGCCAACATCAAAGCACCTTTTCAAATAAAGTGGTTGATATGAATCCTCTGGTATTTAACACTGTCTGTCAAATGTTTCAGCTGGTTTGCATCCTTTTACAAGCTATTGCTTGCTGCATTAATGCAGTTATTTCAAGTCTGTTGAGAGTACAAAGGGAGGTAGGGATATGGGAAACTTTATTCCTATTTCTTTTTGATTATATTTTCTTTAAGCTGTTATTTTTGTCTGTTAAGCTATATAACTCTATTGATGACACATTTATGTACAGACACCTACACACCTTAGGTCATTAGGTGGCTGATACAGAAGGTAAAAAGTAATTTGGAAAGTTTTGGCAAAAGGAATACATACTTAGCGGAAACAATGCACATATCTGAAATGTGTGCTGAAGAACCTTTGTTCTGCTTTAATCTTTTTCAAGCTCTAGTGGAGTCATGAGAAGTCCTAAACAATGAAGACATAATTTGAGGAACAAACAAGTTTAAAATGTGCGTGAAGGGGACTTGTCAATGAAAACAATTTAAAGTATGTAGTGATTTCCAGCCAATCTGTTTTCTGTCCCTTACTTAAAAGTTACTTTCTGTTGTGATTCTCACACCTGAGTAAGAACTCATGATCATGCACACTTCAAATGAAAAATAATTTTGTGTATATTTGTATTTACAGGAGAGAGCCTTGTAAATTGGGGCCTCACTCTGCATAGGGACTGCTGCTCTTAGACTATTCATAACTTTACATAGCAATTAGTCTATTGTTCAGCAGAAAATAAAATCTAGTAAGTGTCTGCGTTTAAAATAGCATCCGATATTGGTTCCTGGTGCCTCCACAGACTGGTATCTACGTTGAGCTGAACCCATACTATATTCAAGAGAGAAATTCAGGTGTCATCTTAGATTTTGAAGCAGTCCAAGAAAGAAAAGATTCCCCTCTGACTCAGCACTCAGCTCTTTTATTTATTTTAAAAGTTTGCTGTAGACAGGAATACCATCTCTAGCCATGTTTTTCTGAGGGGAAGAAAAGAAATGGGTAAGCAGTAAAGATACAGCAGGACAGGAAAAAGAAGATAATAATTTCTGGCTTGTATTGCATGAATTTGAAACTTTTTAAAACAAACTTTATAAGCTATACACTTGACGTAATTGTGGAACACCATCTACAAATTCTGTTTCAGAGAAATAAATTCCCAGTTTTTAAGATGAGAACAACAACTAATTTGGGACTATGTCAATGGTTTAAGAGACTATGAATTCCTTTAAATTCAAAAAGATTAAGATATCTGTGGAGTCTAGACTCTAGCAATCTGAAGGCAGGGGGTCAGGAAGTAAATGTAACCAGCGAAAGAAATCTAAATCTTGAGGGAAAAGTCCATTTTTCCAGAACACTAGGACATGTCATTTGACTTGGTTCCAGGGCAATCTATGGGAAAACAGTCTTGGGGAAGAGAGGAAAGTTATTCATGCAACTTCTATTTCTTCTTTTTCCAAGCGAAAATCATAGTAACAGTAATACTAAACAGTGATTTTAAAAGTGACATGTTCTCAATGTGTAAATCTCTTTAGACCTTTAAAAGATACTAAACATACAAAATTACTTCTGACAAATTAGACAAGATTTTAGGATGAAAAGCCATTAAGTATGTGACAGTATGTTCAAGGGCACCTCTGCATACTCTTCAACTAGAAATGTATTGATCTCAGATACACTCTTGCAAATCAGATAAGTATGAGAAATTTATCACAATAATTCTTCTCCCCTCCCGTTTGTTTTTTAACAGAGAAGTAATTTGTTGTACTTAGGATTGCAAAATTTCTATTTTCAATTTTATGTCCCTCAATGAGCAGTATTTTGTTTACAGGCTGTTTACTTGTAAATACTTTATTTTCAGATAAATAAAACAATTTTTTAAGATAATTAGCTAGAAAATATCAGATATTGCATTACAACAGAAGTCAGGTGAAGATGGAGAAGCATCCAAAAACACTTACAAACACAGAGCTAGTACTAACTGGAAAGGTAAAAGGTTATTGAGAGAGGCCAGACAAAGAATATGCAAAAAAAGTGCTACTGTTTCTGCACAGCATGTGCCCATCAGGTCTCTGGAAGCAGTTTTGGAATGTATATATTGCATGAGGTACATCTTTAGAGCAAGACTGGGCATTTCGTTCCTAAAGTTCACTTTGAAATCACATTTTTACCAAATATGTGTAGCAGTGATATCAATGCTCAGCATAGAGCTGCTAAAACTAGACTGTGAGCAAGGGTTTTATTTTTGGGGTGTGTTTAACTCAGTACTAGAAGTCTTTAAAACACTTTTTTCATCACTTAACATTGTGTTCTGGTCAGTTTCCAATTCAGTCTCCTTCTTTAAGACTTTCTATGATGGCTGTGACAAGTCACTCTCGCCTAAAGTCTCTTGTTCAAGGCTACTTCCAAAGCTCAGAAATGAAGAGAGATTTAATAGATTTAAAGAAAAATAGATCACTGAATCTTATATTTGCTAGATTGCTACAGTGAAACAAAACTAGTTCATTTGAGTGTCTGATATTTGTGAGGGATTTGGGTACATAACAGGCTGTTTAACGTGGCTACAACTTTTGAAGTTTTTCTGTGCTATTTGGTCAACGCTACAACATTCTTATTTAATTTCAAAGAATTTTGCAGGAAGATCTTATTTAGCAGAACGAACATAACATAAGGCAATATTATAACCTGCCCATTTCTCCCAGAATCAGTGTTCTTATTTGGTCAGACATCTTTTTTTCTCTTAAGGATCACCAAGCCATCCTTCCTCCTGATGGCTGTTGGCTCACTGATATTTGGAGTATCAGTAGAGATACTGAAGGATGACGTTTTCAACTCATTGTCTATGTCTAAAAGGTTGCTTGTGGGTCTCTACTGTGTGTGCCATCTTGTACCTCTTGTCAGGAGAATGCGAGGAGCCTTTTCTTAAGAGGTGGCTCAGGGAGTGGTAGACGCATGAGGAACTGGGTTGAGGAAGTGGTGCAGAAAAAACGAGGATATAGTCTGGGAATAAGGGGCAGGTCACTTTGGAGGTACTTCCTCAGTTGAGCTCTGTGTTCCTTGTCTTTTTAATGCAGCAAGTTATGTCAAGAGAACAGTTTCCCTTTCCTCTTCTGTTCCCTCCCCTAGTCATTTGTGGGTGTGAATGGATGGTGTATAGACCAAGTTTAAAACTGAGGTTTGGACATCAGCTAAAAAATGTGACCTAATGACGTATTGCTCCTTCTTACAGTGAACATTGGAGACAGATTTTCAACAGCTGCATGTATGAGTATTTTCCCAATACTACATTTTTAATTATCTTTTTTTTAACTGGTGTGAGCTAAAGTGCAGGTGTTCCATGTAACTCCAGAGTGTGTTTTAAAGTGCTGTCTATTCATCCTGAGGCTTAGAGCTTAGAATGTTGGGGTTTGGTCAGTTACTGCAAGATACCACACAAAGAAAAGAAGTCATGCTCCTTATAGAGCTAGGGTAGTGAAGGTTTAATGATGTGATCCTTAAATGTTCCAAACTTGGTATTGATACTGATCTCAAAGAAACCAAAAGGCTTTTAGGTAAGCTGCTGTAGCACTGTTTTAAGAGCTTCCAAAATTAGCATGTATGGTTCAGTATCTCTGTAGTTTTAAATGCCTTTTTTTTCTTAGAGTAATGACATGTGTGGTCACCTCTATTTCTGTTGCAGTGGAAACAGAATGGAATCAGATTTGGATGTTACCTGCTCAAACAGAAGCCAAGAGAGGTTAGATAGTGACTAAGCTGAATGATGGTGGATCTTGGAAGTATTTTTTTATCTGCAGACCATTGAAAATTCACTGGTGACAGTGTAGAATTGACTTCAGAGACCTTAAGCCTACTGACAGTGGGCTGGTTTGTTTCTTCAGTGGCCTTTGTGAACCCCTTGGAAGAACCTTTTGAACCACAGGTTGAAAATCACTGGGTTTGGACCTGAAAATAACAAAAAGTAGAAAGGCCCAGAAACTTCATATTTAAAAAAGGTGAACTTGCACACAGAAAATCCTCCCTCTCATTTGGATTTGCAGAACTTTGGTTATGAAAACTTGCAGTGTGTTTTTTATTACCCCTGTCTGTGCATTTTACACTGCTGGACTTCACACGTTGCCCGAGATGAACTAGCACAGCTTCACACTAATATGGTATCACGGTGCTAACAGAATCTTTGATACTGAGAAGTGAATGTTAATTTATGATTTGCATTAATATTGGCTTTCAAAAATAAATGATGCTTGTGGTATTTGGGATATTATTGTATTATCCTCTTTATACTTAAGAGACATCAGAAACATATGTTTATGTGTTTTAAGTGACTTTGTCAAGGAATAGCTGTGGCAATTGGTACATATTCACTAGTAAAGATTGGGAAAATTCATTTAGGTTCCTCTCTATGTGCAAAAAGCTCCAGCAGGAATTACTTGTGGAATCCTGTCAGGAGTTAATTTAAGTGGAAGCATCCAAAATATAGAATGTGATTAATACTGAGAGCATCCAGATTAAAATTATATAAATACAAGATGTATTCTCTGATTTGTGAGGTAATAAGACTGAATGTTATTGCGCAGTCTGACCTGGTTGTATATTTGGATAGTGTTTTGTCTTCAAGTAGACGTTCTCTAGGAACCTAATGGAGTAGTAAGCATTTTTCCATTTGTGTGAGGTTGCCAGTAATATGTTTTTACTTAAGTTGAGATTCTGCCAAACTTCATACCTATTCATTTGTGAAACCACATTTGGTGTTCTGCATTTCAACTCTTAGTGAGCTTCCTTTATTCTTGTGAGATGTGGTATACAGCTTTATTTATTTGAACTTGAACTGTGTTATTATCATTGATGCTGATAGCAGAAGCCTAGGTGGTTAATTACATTAGGCTGTCTAACACTCTGCATTAGATACCTTAATTTCAGTGGCTTTTAACTGGCAGAGAGTTACCTTTGGGATGAAATTTTTCATCCTACATCTCTGTTAAACAGCATACATGTGTGGGTTGCATGTATTTCTAAATAATAATTAGAAATGTTTGAGAAAATAAAGGAATGATCCTATGCACAAATGCTGTCATAAGTGGGCGAAAAGTTTCTTTATTCTTTGACGTATCAATGCTGTTGAGATCTGGTAAAAAGGAAAGTTTGTGGGCAGATCCAAAGTTTGGATAGAAGTCTCCCTCTGAAAATACATTCAGGTTTGTTTTGAGTAGTAAGCCTCAGGAAATTGCCACTTGTACAGCTGCTAACAAATTCCCCCAGTATCAGGAGAGCAACTACTACAAACTTTGATTTATTTTTTTTTTTTTTTTAAACAAAAAGGACAAAATGGCTTAGGTTTTAGGGAGATTTGAAAGTTAAACATTCTTAGGTGTCTGATGGGCTGAAATCAGGAATAGAAATGACAATTTTATGTAAGTGCAGAGGGAAAGAGCCTTTGCTTTACTGACAGACACGATGTGTTTGCTTTTCAGTCCAGGAGGGTTCTCAGGCAGTTGGCGCTGAGAGGCTGCTGGCAGTGAAGGAGTGAGTGCTACCCATGTTGCATCTTCACTTGCAGTAATTTTGTATGATGCTGAAACTAGGGGCTATGCTTGCCTCCGCTCATTTAACTTTTCTTATCGGGAAAGCGTATGGCAGTCTTAAAACCTTTGTGAACGACATTGAAAGAAGCCACAGCAACAGGAGATGCTTCAGCATACTTCTGGTGTTTTCAAGGCATGAGAGGCAGAGAATATAGACGTGCTGTGTGTCTCAAAGGGCCTTTGAGTAGGTTATTTCAGCTTGAAAAGGGATTAGATTTAGACGGCTGCAGTGTCAAACGGTTGTGACTGAAGGTGCCTATTGAGGGTAATTCCTTTCTATAACTGGATCCCAGCAGTTTTGTCAAAGATGAGTAAGTGGAGTGAAGGAGAAATGATCCATTTGCTGCGGTGGGTGATACAGAGGTGAGAGAGAATACATCTGAAAGGAGCCATCAAGAAGCACAAGCTACGTGAAGCACCTTCTTCAGTAGCAGGCCCTCCTAGCAGCAGCAACTGCGAACGACGGGCAAGTGGAGGGGAAAGGACAGAGAGGAGACAGTGGTGCTGGTTTTCCTATTCCTTTTCAATTTTGGGAGATTTGTGTTGCTTTGGTGGCTTTATGTACAGTTGTAAATGTCCATCTAGCAGTTCTGTGCATCAGTTATTTTCCTTTCATTTAAATACTCAATGCTCCTTAAGCAAACTTGTTGCTGACGTAGAAATAAGGTTTTCACTTTCATCCTGTTTGCAACTGCAAGTAATATCACTGTTTCTAATTGTATCAGATAATTTTATGTAACAGCAAGTGCTGCCCAAGCAGCTCAGTTGCCTGTGGAGATTTATTTAAATACTCAATGCTCCTTAAGCAAACTTGTTGCTGACGTAGAAATAAGGTTTTCACTTTCATCCTGTTTGCAACTGCAAGTAATATCACTGTTTCTAATTGTATCAGATAATTTTATGTAACAGCAAGTGCTGCCCAAACAGCTCAGTTGCCTGTGGAGATGTCTAAATAAAAAATGTGGAGGTGGTGGTGGGAAATGTCCATCTATATGTAGTTATAGCTATTGCTAATATTAAAGTAGCTGTTCACGTAGAACTTTCCTCTCAAACCTAATTAATTTTTATATTTTGTTAAACGTGTTTGGCAGCTAAGGCAACATGCCTACTGCCTGTTCAGTTCTTTTATTGGGTTGAACTAGACCTAACATTTGGATAAAATACATTCTGACATTTCAATTTGACATAAATGTTTCAGGGAAACAGTTTAGACATGCATCTTCCATGGGTGATTCTCTTGTCAGCCTTACCATGTTGTACTGTAAATATACTTTGGAAGTGGGCTTTCAGTAAAATCATCGATGCATTTATTACTTGTTCCTGGTCTATTTCTCCCTTCTAATGTAAAATCACAACTCAATGTTACTTTGTCGTTTTGTTGTTATTGTTGAAGTTATTTTCTCGAAGTTAGTTTGTCATTTTTAAGTAAATCAAAATGAGTATTCCTGTATTACTTCTCAGTGATTATCTCTCTGCTGAAGGAAATGTTAAATCTAATCTTCTGTTATAAGAGTAAATACAAAGAGACATTGTCAATTTGAATGTTTTAAAATGAAATAATTTGGAAATCATGATATAGTATCCTTCTAATATATTTCTTTCGTTAACAACAACAATAAAAAGACTTTTAAAGGAATGCTTAATTCCTTTTAAAGGAATGCTTAAGCCTGTCCTCTTCTCTGCTTCTCTTGTTTTCCCCTGCATCTGTTGATCCTGGTTCTGCCTGGACCCTTCTATCTTTTTTATCTGCTGGTCCACAACCGCTTGTGTATCGTTGGTCACAGTTTTCTCCTTGGAGAAACTGCCGATGACCTCTTGGCATTTGTGGAGAAGGCCACTCACTGGAAAGGCCGTGCTGCTGATTGTTGTTAGTGGAACAAGTTTTTGCTGGCTTGTTTTTGATAAAGTGGTTACAGCAGGGTGTAGGTTATGGGACTTCTGACATTAGCAGGAGTAATGTTTTCTTGTTGAGATAGCACCAGAACAACCCCTTTATTCAAAATACTAAGTGAGAAGAAAAAACTGGTAGCACCTAATTCAGTGCAGATTCTCTTCAGTTTTATGGAAGCCAAGCTAATTTGTGGTTAAAGTGAGGTTGTGATAAACTAAAATTTGTAAATAGTACGGTGAATTTTGGGGGAGATGCTTTATTTACATAAATTGTCTTTGGGTCATCTGAAATACCAGTTTTTGCACTCAAAACACGTCAAAGCTTTTAATGATTAAAACAGGTCTCCAGTAAAATTTTTAATAGTATATGTGGGTATGGTTTAAGTTCATGTCTACTCCTTATTTGTAAAGCATTTGTACGTTAGTTTCCATTGGATTTAATGAAAAAGTATAAGTTTGGGGTTTCTTCTTTACTGTGCCACAGTTGATATAATTAAATTGCATAAATCACATGGTGCTTGTGATGGTGGTGATGTTCTGAGCTTTTATGAACTTCAGAGGAAGTTCAGACTTAGAGCTCGTGAAATGTGTGTGTTCTGGTTCTCAGGATTTGATTAAACCCAAATCCAGGACGTGCCATTTTGTGACATTAGTAATTTTCAAGTTTTATTTATATTTTGTAAGAAAATGTTTCAACTTCTTGAATAGCATTCTGAACATACTTGTCTTTAGCTAACTTTAGAAAATAATTTTTAGATATGTAGTTTAGAAGTACCTACATGGGTTTTTAGGATTACATTCTCCTTCATGCAATTTTATAAAGGGGGGGGAAGGTAGCAATTAGACCCTAAATATTGAAATCCACATCCATACTTCCTTAATATAATTTGAATCCGGATTAGCGAAACTTTTATTTATGTTTAGACTTGGAAGCCTATTGTTTCTCTGGGGGGAAATATTTTATGTTTGTGCCTTGTTCGTTTGGAGGAGGAGGAGCTTTTTGCCCCATCTCTGTGGTGAATGTAAGAGATGCTCTCAGCTTTATGACAACCTGACCAGTAGAAGCCCCAGAATGGTCCAGCGCAGATGTCGGTCATGTTGTTGCATGTGACGATGTTACTGTGTGAATGTGAGCTTTGTGCTCGCTCGGGGCCATGGCAATGCTGATGGCAGCAATAGGCCTGGCCTGTCTACCAGGGGCAGGCTGAGGACAAGGCTTGGCTCTGCCACCTTCCGCAGTAGCCAGCAGAGCTGAGCAGGCGCCCCAGGGCAGAAGATGCTCCGCTGCATTAAAGGGTGCTGCTGATCCCACCCTGGCATATGTTCTCCATGACCCCCTGTAGGAGTTGTCTGCATCAGCCAGAGTGCCCCGGGGCTCTTTGCTGCTGTGGAGTCACATAAACTCTTGTTCTCATCTGGACAATTATTGTTTTAATACTGTGTTGTCTCTTCTTGTGTAGCCCTGATCTCCAAATTGTTGGGGTTTGTTTTTTGTTTTTTTTTAAGCAGCAGCTGCTAGTTATCAACTACAAGAATAGTCTTAACAGTTTAACATCAGACACTTGAAATTAAGTGGCCCTACTCTGTTACTGCAGGAATCAGCAGGACACGTTTCCATTCATTTAATTTCCCAATGATTTCAGGTTTTCTTTTAGCTTACAGCATTTGAGGAAGCTAGGATTGTTAAATGAGTTGTCAGTGCAGCATTGAAAACAATGTTAACTTTTAAAATCTCCATTTGTTTCTCCAACATTGTTCTAGGGCAGATAAATACTTTTCTGAAACGTATACACAGTGCTAAATTTTTAAACTGCCATTAAAAAGAATTCTGAAACTCACTTTAATATTATCAAAACCTCTGTTCTTAGCTGCAGAGAATCCAAGAGTTCCTTTTAATATATACAGTAGGTTTTGGAGTCTCCTTTTATGGAAATATTTGAAACCTGACTGGACGCAGCCCTGAGGAACTTTGCTTTGGTTGTCTCTGCTTTGAATGAGGGTTAGACCAGCCGATCTCCACAGGTGCCTTTCAACTGCTGTGATTGGCAGCATTCAACAGTTTCCAAAAACTGAAAGAATCATTCCAAGAACCTTGCTTTTCATTGCTGACTTGTCTTGCGGGATCCAGACATAAGTATCTAATGATCAATCTGGAGAAGTAGATGTGTGGTAGGTGCCCATTGCCCACATGACAGGGTAACTGTGGACTCTGCAAGCGTTTGCAGGTATACATTCTGGTCATCTGTGCTCTCTGGGCAACGTTCTCCAGAAGACTTTTCAACCAAGTTCCAGCATACCTTCCTGTCTTGCTGCCCAGATATGAATTGGTGGGAAAGCTTGAAATAATTTGCTCTCATTTTGAAGTAACATGTGTGATGAGGAGAGAAAACAGGGCTTTGAATGAGGGAAGGAGGAAATCAGTAGTTCATTGTGGGGTTTTGGTTTTAGGTAGAAGTCAAGCTGTTGATGGTTCATTTTTTTTTTTTTTTGTCTCCCAATAAAATATTGCATATGAACTTCCCGGTGCAAACTTTATAATCTGTTAGAGAAAACAACATAGTTGTATTTGAAAAGGATGAGTCAACCTTTATACTTTTTGATAGTGCCTTTGTTTAAAATCGTGTAACTGTGACCCACAACTCCTCAAATGTTTCTAAGAGCCTTTCCCATTATAAAATGGGGTGTCAAAAAGAGGGTTAACGTGGTTAAAAAAATGCATGTTCCAAAATTTTTTCTCTGTAAAATGTCATTGGATTCATGAGTAATGACATGTAAAGGTTCATTAACACATTTATACACTATTTTAAGATACTTTATTGCTGGAATTGCAGGTGATTAAGTATCTAAGTACTTCGTAATTTACCTATGACTGGAGAATCACTTTGAAAATTGTGGTGTAAAAGGTAGGACATAAAAAAGTTTAGCTGCATTTTTATGATTTAGATGTTGGGATAGCTCTTCAAAAACTAGGCCATCTTATCCTACACTTACGTATTTGGATAACTTAAAAACTTACAGTTGAAGGTTTTTTTTGAGTCTAAAAGTGATTGGTTAGAAATGAAGCAGAAGGCATTTTTTTTTTTAAAAGTGTTTGTAACTGAATGAAAAATGTGTTTTAAATGAAGTGGTCTTTCAGCATATGTTTATGCCAGTTCTAGTGATATTACTCATGGAAAGTCTCCAGTGTGGATCTGTCACAACCTGAGGTAACAAATTATTCCCTTTTAAGAGAAGGGGGAAAACAAATATAGTACTACCTAACTGAACTTTTATTTCACTAATTCCAGGTATTAATTTTTGTCAATTTTATCCCCATTTTGGTTACAATCTTACTAAAGGAATTTGTTTTCTTTAAAAACATGAAATTCATTAATCCCCACATTAATTGTGGGCATTTGGTGGGTGGTTTTGTTTGTTTTTTCATGAGGTTGATACATACTTGTTTTTGTAATACAAAATTAGATGGCATCCACTTTTTAAATGGTTAAAGGATAAACAAGAATACACCTAATGTTTAGCTCACTTTCATTTGGAGATGTATTTGATTCATATTAACATTTCTTACTGTAGTTGTATATCATATCAGTAAAATAATAAAAATATGACAAGGAGCACCAGAGAAGACATGAAAGAACCCCAGAGGCCTAAGAAAATAAAAGTGAATACTAACAAAGCACTCCATCTATTTATGTTGCTCTACAGACATTTGAGTATGTCTTCTTACTTTTCTTAGACACAGATGTAATGCTAACTTCTTGTTTAGTTAAAGCAAGTTTCATTTGATTATTTTTTTTAAGTCTTGCATGAAAAAAATCTTACCTTTTTCTGAAGAACGAGTAACCTACTTTTTTTCTTAACTTTCTTGGGTTTTTTCCTATCTGTCCCTAGAACCCTTTTTATATTGTAATGCTACCTTTGCTTCACAAGGGATTAATAGGTTTTTCTGGAAGCACTGAACCAGTACCTCATTTTACAGGCTTTTTTCCAATGAAGAAAAACATTTCTTGATGGACAGAATGGAACACTTCTTGATGAGCGTCAGCTTTGAATAGTCATAAACTAGTGTATAGGAAAATGTCAAAGCAAACTGGTTTTTTTTTTTCTGTATTAATAAAATGAAAGAAAACAAAAAAAATGAGGATTTCATAAATTGTAAGAGCACTGTCATGATTAAGTTTGCAGAGATGATTTTTGAGTGATAGCAGCATATAATTTTGATCAGATTGGCATGAAGCACCATTTATTTTGTGTAACATCTGTCTTTAGTATATTGAGCTGGAGAATAAACACAGGAGGCGAAGACATCTTCTGTGAACTAAAGCAGGCAGTTTTGGGTTTTTTTAGGTGAATTTTAAATCAAAGTAAAGTAAGAAGAAACAACACAGCTAGAAAGACGTGGTCACACTTTTCCTTACCATTTAGTACCTCAAATAAGTTTTCCTGCCAACATTGATTCTGATTCTAGAATTCTTAATTTATTTTGAGTTTCTCTATGTGGAAAACCTGGGTATTTCAGAGTTCAGTAAGCTGTGCCAAGAAGCGTCTGTAGGTTAAAAACATTTAGTATGATGTCTTCAGATACAGTGTAGATGTTGAGAGAGAGCATGTGTGATTCCCTCACACCATGTGGAGAGTGTCTATATTGCCTTGCTTAGCCCTAATAGAAGCCTTTGCTTGTGGATCTGTGCTGGGGAGAGGGTAGCTTAGGAAGGAGACATGGAGTACTAAGATCAGTGGTATTGTTGGAAGGGGGAAAGAACAGAATAAAGCCTGAGTCGAGCCAAAGCTACGGGTCAGAATTGTGCATGAATCAGGGCTGTGGAGGCTGTGTGGCAGTACTGGCCGGGCTGCCTCCTAACTGCCCAGAGTGAGCATTAAAGAAAATGACAGTTGCTGGAGGTGCTGTTCTCCAAGAGGCATTTTGCTCCATATGTTGTGGTCTTGTCCAGTTATGCTCCACTCTGGGGACAAAGTCTTCATGAGAGTTAACATGACTCTAAGTTCCAGCCTTTGGTCTGGCTTAAATAACTGGGTTTTAGCCACAACAGTTGCTGCATCTGTGTTGCCTGTTCTACCAGATAAAAATGATTGCCGGGAGCAATTAGAGCAATTGAAGAGCGTGTTTTTGTAACCTTTCTAGATAATTTCAAACTGACTGTTAGCATGTGAGACTTCATAATAAATTTTTATTTGATTAAGTCTGCATGCTCTGTGAAGTTCACTGAGAAATAAACTGGTTGAGAGGTCTGTATTCACTGGAGAAGCTGATGGACTCTCTTTAATGGATCATATGTGCCTTGAGTATCCTGTGCCCTACAGGAGAAGGGTGGTGTGGGTAGGACAATGCGTGCTATAGGGAAATGTTTTGGTTTGAAAAGTAGACAGACTTCAGGCAGAAATCAGTTTCCCCAGTTACACACTGTTGATGACAATGCCAAATATAAATGCTATTAGCAAAGTGTGGGTATTGCTTTATAGGCAGGAATCTTGGTTTTTTTTTAAAAAAAAGAAGAGTATTTGTTCCCAAAACCTTAGTTCTTGGTACTTTATAACACTCCATCTTGAACAACTGTGCATGAACATGAACTGCTGAGTTGCCTCTGCGGTTTCTAAAAGCAGACAGAATGCATCTTATCTCTTGCAAGATGCTGTGTGGCTGGAGATGTGCTGGATGAAACACCAGCTTTCCCCATGTGCTGCCACTGCAGGGGTTTCTGCTTGACTGAGCCGAGAAGGAGCTGCAGGCAGGACAGTGTTGGTGACAGCCTCCTGCTCTGGGACTTGCAGATTCCTCTGCTTTGCCGTGTTTCATGGTCATGGCTCAGGCTTGTTGGCTGCACCAAGCTCTTGAGAACTGGGAGGGACGAGGGCTAAATAAGGCTGTTTATTGAGCTCTGCGGTGTGCGATGGTGTTGCTAGGCTTTTGAGGGAGCAGCAGCATCCTTTTGGACTTTGTCATGTTTTTAATGTGTGGATCTAGGCAATTTCATTTCAAGAGTCTATACATATATGAAATGTGACTGTTTAACATCGCCTAGTGTTTCTCTTCTTTTGTAAGTGTAACTGCCCAAATTGGTTGTTTTTTTTGTCTCCCTGTGCCTTCCTCCCTGTGGGTAAAACAAGGTTAGGTAAAATCTTATTGGTGTTTGGCTATATTTTTTCAGTGCTGTGTATACAGTTTGTTCCCCTGAGGTTGCAGGGATAATTTAGTTGTGTAAAACTGAGTGCTGGCAGGATTGGTCTTGAAATTATGAAGCGTATTCATAAGAAGCATACTCGTTTTCATGCCTATTATATTTTTAGAAGTGGGATCTAAGGTTTTCATTTCCTATGTTGATCCTGAAGCCTTTTTTGCTGTCTTTCCTTTCTTCTAATGTTAATCAGCTATAGATAAGTAACTTTTAAGCATATTTGAATGTATTTAATTATCATTAACTCTGTTTAGAATTACTTTAATGCTATTAGATGCTTTATTGTGATTTCTTTTTAAACTTGACCTCTTATGTTAAGGTAATATTGTCTTCTATAACATCTATATTGCTGCAATTTCTCTTCATGGCATTTCTGTCACAGCGAGAAGAGCAGTAGCCGAATTCTCTCAATTTTCTACTGTGCTACAATGTTTAAAATGACTTAACTGCTTTTTAATTGGATGGTTAACTTGGAAGTAGATTTTTGGACCCGGAGTTCAGATTTTAAAGCTCTCTGCAAGAGCAGAAAGGAGCTTCAGCTCCAGCTGCTTTATGAGCAATGACAGGACCTGTTTTCCGAAACTGTCAATGAAAGCAGTGGGGGCAGTCACAGGTGACTGTCACCTTCAGTCTTGAGACATGCCACCCTAGGTCTTTCACTTTTCACTGCAGACATGGGGACGTGTATTTCTTCTGGGGATGAATCCGCAGCACCAGTTTTGTTCTGATAACAGCATCTGGCACTAGATTGATTTAACAGGCTATGAGGTTTGCTCTTTTCAGATATGCACTTGTACGGCAGCTTCTGTGCAGCTCTGACATGGCCACACGCTACTGTTGTTTTTTCTGCCTCCTAGCACCACGTGTGAAGCTAAGGCTCTTTGACACCTGCCATTTGGACCCTTTTCTTACTGAAAAATGTCATCGTTTTCAGACAAGATGAAGACAGATATCTGATCATTCTTCCCTTTGTAGGGATGTGCTGAGGGCATGGTTCATACACAGATGATGAATAAAGGATTCCAGGCCGTAGCTATACAGTTAGTTTTATTAGTTTAGTATGGAAAGTAGGTTTTGATTTAGGGATTTATAGAGTTATAGCTAAGATAGAAGAAATTAAAGCATGCTAACTCGTCATATCTTGCAATAATTCGCAAACTTATTTCATTCTGCTGCAAGTAGCAATTGTCTTACTGTTTTAATGGCTGGAATTTTTTTCACACCACTCTTCTTTGGGAGGGGAATGATGGTAGTTGAGGAATTAAACCAGAAAATTTTGAACCCTTCTGATACTGTAATCAGTAAAATGTTTTATATGGGATATATTTTCTGCATTCATCCAACTTTGGAAGTTAGCATAACTGGGCTGCATTTCTAAAGAAGTAACTTTTTTTAAGGAGAAAAAGGAGAAGTTTTTATAAATCCTGTGCTACAATTGCTTCCCCCATATTCTTGAAACACATTTTGTGCTAACAAATAGGCAATCAGGTGTGTAGCTCAGAACATAATTGTCTTTTTGTTTGAAGTATCCTGTTACTATGTTTGATTACAGGCAAAATGCTCTTAGAATATAAAATCAACGTGCAGCCCTCTTACACTAGAAAACAGTGAAAGTTGAAAATGTTGGGCTTTGTTTGCCCCAATATTTCCCACCTTTCAGGGAAGTGTGTAATAATACTTGAAGATAATTGTTTCAATTATTGCATTTTTTAATGCACTTACTAATTTTTCTGTCTTTCTCATACATTTCTTCTGAGATTTGGAGGCAGGTCTTTTTAGTTAAATTGGCTTTGATTTATTGTATTCCTTTTAATTTCTTTTAAAGCAGACATTGAGGAATTCTTCCTTCTTATCTGATGTTGAAAGACTATAACTTGGTATTTCAAACCATTACATTTTTGCTTATTTTTCATCTGGAAGTGCACACTTCAATTCTGTAGTGAAGTTTAGTTCTTCATAAGCTTGCTGGAAAAATGGAAAATCAAATACCGTTCTAAGACTTAATGTTATTTTAAGATAAGTCACTTACAATGATTTGAAGCAATGATACAAACTGTGATTAGATTGTCTTGCAAAACACTGATAGAAACAGGCCTAATTCTTTTCTCTTAAGTAGGTTCTAAAGATCTATGCTGTCTACCAGGAAAGCCATCAGCTTGACTGGCACTAAATATCATTTGTGTCTGAACAGGAGAGAAATAATCCTTAATGCAAGGAGGGTTGCCTTGTCATTTCAGAAGCTGCTTTATAAGGTGGTTATTTATTCTTCCTGCTGTAGGGTCAGCAAACTGTTTCAAAAGTAGGGTTTGTGACTGACAGAGTTCCTGGTTTGAAATAGCTTGATAATTTTTACTTTAAAAAGTAGATTGAGTTGGTTGGGAGAAAATTGTTTTCTTCTTTGCATGGTGTAATTTCTGGTAAACTTTGTGAAATATCAAGCAAACTCATTTATGTGTGGGTAGAAACTTTTACAGACCTTTTTGTTGAGAATTCAAAACACTAATTGTAAGCAGAATTTCACTTAATATTTTCTACTGAAACTTACAGAATGTGGCTTAGCAGCAATGCAGGGTCTGTATCACTGCTTATCATTTGATGTGCTATCTGAAGGCACTTTGTGGGATTAACTTCTTGTGTGCTTGGGAGCTTCTGAGCTGCAGGAACTGTTCCTTAAAACTTGTTCCCCTCCCTCTCTCCCGGCAGTTGAATGATGTCACTGTGAGTTTTTTCTGTAGTATTTTTGCAAAAGATGACTATAACACCTCTTGTCTAATGTGACTGGTTTTGAAAGGTGGACTTCCCTATAAGCAAAACTTGTGTGGTGTGTAGTGACTAAAAGTTTTGAATGAAGCAATGGAAACTCAATGAAAATGCCATTCCTATCGAACTGTATATTTTTTCACTGTAAAATATATTTAATACTGGAATATCTCCTGAGTCCTAGTTTAAAGCTAAATCCTTAGATTATTTAAACGCACAGATGAATTGTGTGGGCTTTGGCTTGATTCTGTTGAATTATGATTACTTT
Source organism: Calidris pugnax (assembly GCF_001431845.1). Lineage (NCBI taxonomy): Eukaryota > Metazoa > Chordata > Aves > Charadriiformes > Scolopacidae > Calidris > Calidris pugnax. The sequence continues at coordinate 11,838,342 of NW_015090922.1, read as the reverse complement.
CTAGTATAATCTTTTTTCGTGATCCTAACATCTTCCTTTGCCATACTACTAGCTCATAGGAGCTGGGGGAAAGACTAGATTTTTAATTCGAGCTCATCTGTCAGAATGAACAGGCCTTTAAAACGCTTCTCAAGCTTTTTATTTTTTGAATACATTATTGAGTATATACCAGAAACTTTTTATCTTGCACTTCCATGACATATGTTCTTCATAAGAAAAAAAAAAAAAAACTCTTGTCTAATGTGACTGGTTTTGAAAGGTGGACTTCCCTATAAGCAAAACTTGTGTGGTGTGTAGTGACTAAAAGTTTTGAATGAAGCAATGGAAACTCAATGAAAATGCCATTCCTATCGAACTGTATATTTTTTCACTGTAAAATATATTTAATACTGGAATATCTCCTGAGTCCTAGTTTAAAGCTAAATCCTTAGATTATTTAAACGCACAGATGAATTGTGTGGGCTTTGGCTTGATTCTGTTGAATTATGATTACTTTCTAGTATAATCTTTTTTCGTGATCCTAACATCTTCCTTTGCCATACTACTAGCTCATAGGAGCTGGGGGAAAGACTAGATTTTTAATTCGAGCTCATCTGTCAGAATGAACAGGCCTTTAAAACGCTTCTCAAGCTTTTTATTTTTTGAATACATTATTGAGTATATACCAGAAACTTTTTATCTTGCACTTCCATGACATATGTTCTTCATAAAAAAAAAAAAAAAAAAAAGTAATGGCTTAGCTGTGTCAGAGCCAGGGTCTGTCAAGTCTGGTATCCTATTGTTCCTGCGGTGAAGCGCGTGTGGCTGAATAAATCACGGCGTCTCGCTTAGCCTGCCCTGGACTGCAGTCTCCAGTTGGCTGTATTCATCACCTCCCCAGCAGAAGGGTCTGTGCTGTGGATAAGGACCGGAGTGCTCACACAGATGAACGTGAGACCCTGGGAACCCAGGTGACTGCCTGTGATGGCAAGAAACCTGCAGCTTGCCCTTGGTGGTGATGAGGCGTTGGAGGGGCTGTCCAAGTTGCTTCTGCCACAGGCAGTGCCCTGCTTGACAGGAGAGGAAAGAGTGAGACGCAAGTCAAAATGCAGTAAGGGGATTATTGCTGTTTCGTATGAAGCAGCTTTGGCCTCCCCTAGTTAGTTTTCAAGTCACCAAAAATGGGTATGTAGGGAGACATTTAAGACCAGACGCAGACGTGCTGTTTCTCTGGTGCTTCTGTAGCTATCAACCATTTTTGGTTTTAAGCTCTTCTGGAGCTAATTGTGACTTCTGTATTTTCAGTATGCATTTCTCTTTCGTGAAACAGCCCAATCTTCTTTTGAGCCTGTACTTAATTAAATCTTCCTGGTCCCTCCTCAGTTTGTTTTTAATCACTAAATCTATCAACATAATTAAAGCTTGTAGCGTTCCAATAGAGCTTCTAAATGTAACATTTTTTTCTAGTAAACATTTTGTCATTTTATTTTGTTTTATTTTTCTGTCCTGGGTAATTCTTAAGCCAATTATTTTATTAAGTACACTGGATAATCCTTTGACCCTTCTGTATTTATGCCTTTTTTGGGAGTCTCTAGCTTTTGTTGCCAGAAGCTTAAGAAGAATATATTTGTCAGCTAATATTTAAAAAGGTGGGTTAGAGGAGTTAACCACAATTACTGCATTTTGATTGGGAAGGGAGCTATATTTTGGCAGATCATAATCTTATGAACAAATATGAAAATCTGGGCCCACTTTGAGGTTGACATACCCTTTGCTTTTAAAATGACCACAGTTTTCTTCCAAGTATTAACACTGTTCTCTTCTTTGTGCTTGTATTGTTTCTTAAGATGTTATTTTCAAGGCTTCAAGTGGTAAATCGGGGTTTTAGAGATTGTAGGCACAGTAAGTTATGTAAAGTTGGATAAAGTTACCTTCCCTCTCTGTAGGTTAAGCCGGTGTTGCATTTGGTTGTGGGGAAATGACTTCAGTGTAATAAAATAGTCTGAAATGTTGGTAAGGTTCAGGAAAATGTCGGGAAGCTGCATCCATCTTTAACCTTAGAAACCTCCAGCCTGATATATCTTTTTCATTGTACATACATTAAGATTTTTGCACATAACTTTTCAGTGAAAACTTACTATGGAAGAACCTTGTCAGTTTTAAAAAATGTGCCATTATATGCATGTACATGAAGTAATAACATCTAAACAATGTTGATAACTCTAGTTGGTTAAATTAGGCATTTTTGTAGGTATGCAATAGCTTTAAATTAAAAAAAAAATATCTCGGAACACTTTTTTTTTTAAACCTTCTACAAGAAAGGCTTATGGCTGTTTTCCCTGTAAAAATTAAGAGATTGAAGATCTGTATGTTTTCAATAGGTATTCAGATTATCTTTTCATACTAAATATGTAATGTTTATTTAAGTTGAATAAGCAAATAACTTCCTCTAGTAAATGTTAAAAGGCTCCTTAAAGCATTTAGAATGCAGCGGTCACGGTCTGTAGCATAAAGCTGAGGCCCCACCAGGTGGTGCTAGTGGAATGTGTTTCATGTTGTTTTAACAGCACTTAAAATGTGTCTTAACAAATGTGAAGGAGACCGGAGCAGCATATGAGAACTTACTTTCTATGCAACAACTCTGTTGGTACAGTTAAAAAGATTAAATTGAAATATTGTGTAGCGGCTTGGTGGTTTGGGCACTTCTTAATTTTAAAAAGTTGAATATAGATGCTGAGGAAAAAGACTTATCTGTAGGATGGCTAATGTGGCAAGCAGACAGCACGGAGGCATGTTACCAGACTCTTTACCTGCTTTCTTTGTCAATTTGGAGAGCAGTTTATAAAACTTTTCCATTTGCGTATAAGCATTTCATATCATGACCTGTTGCTCATTTACCTCATTTTTTTCCTGACTTTAAATAGCAAAATAAAATTTTGATAATGTAGTTTTAACTGTTAAGATTTTGGCCAGTGCAAAGTGTTTCCTCTTAAGAAATGCACAGAAATAAGGATCTCATTTTACAAGGGGGTGGGGGACTCTAGTTTCGTGCTTTAATACATTATGTGGCTTAAAAAGTCAAATTCTATTTATGAACATACACAGATTTTTAGATGCAGTTTTTGCCAACACTTATGAGGGCTTGCTTTTGACTATCTTGAAATTAGTATACTGAAAAAAAGGGAGAGTAAGGAGGTTAGGGAACAGTGTGGACCACAGTATTTTGGACTAAATTTCTATTGCCTTCTGATTTGAGCAGGTTTGGTTTTATTTTCATATGCTTTGACATAAAATATGTATATTCTTTGAAAGCATGATGCATTTTGCAATACTAAATTAGCATAAATTATCCTATATAGCATCACCTTTTTAAGGAGGAACATTAGAATAAAGAATAACATAAAGTGTCTCTAAACCAAAGTGACTGTCTCCTGTCCAGTCAAAAAGCAAAATCCAAAACAACTGCAAAGAAAAATCTGCAAACCTAGTTTGCTCCTAATCTTACTGTTGTGACCAAGTTAAATGTTTTAGTATCGTATGTGCCAGTGTCACATTAGTAACCACCTCACTGTAGCTAAAAACAAACTAAATAAAACCACATGACAGCCACTAAGAGGTCTGTAAAAGTTTGGTTGACTATGCTTGAACGAACCAGAGGGTGGATCCTTTGGAGTTTGTGTCCCTGTGCCCCTTACACTGGGTAACAAATTTATTTACCGTCTGGGTTTTACTGTCCTAGGTGCAGAGGAAGCTCTTCCCCTCCTTCTCCAAGTCTGCTACACCAAATGCTTCATAGAATAACTGCATGTGTACACAAAACCATCTAAGAATGGATGTCAAATATCCACTGTATACTGCTTCTCAAAGTGCTTTTTATATCTTGTTTTCCTCCTTGAAATAATTTTTTATTTGGCTTCCCTCCTCCTTGTCCCCGCAGTGTGTAAATGTTCTTGCACTTGAGGAAAGGAAGTGTGCTCTTTTCAAATGTTTCTTCCTCCCATCCTGAGTCTAATTTTATTTACTCATTTTAGTGAAGAGTTTTTGTGCTACCTACCTTAAGTTTTGGCACAAGTCACTTACTACCATAGAATGATGGTATTACTGCGTTTTTCTTCTGAAAATTTAGTGTAGCATTATTGAGAATCAATAAAATGTCAAGTGAGTTAAAATTCCCATCCATGCCACTTTGTTTTTTCACTGCACAAAATACTGTGGGATGGGATGAAGCAATAAGCTGCATGCAGTAACACAGTTTGTAGTACAGCACTGTAAAGATGTGTGCAAAACATTTTTATTCTCTCAGAGTGTAATATCAATTTATTAAATTTAGAAATTGCATGAGAGGTTAACTTTTTTTTGGATCTATTTGAATACAAAGAGATTGAAGAGCAATTAGTTAAAAGCTGTTAGAAGTATGTGCTAATGTGTGTGGTTTTTTGGAAGCGATTTCCAAAATGGGAGTGCTTGCCAGATGCTGCCTTTATAGGGTGTGAACAGGTTAAGAAATACACTCTGCTGCATTGTTCTTTAAACTACTCCATCAGAAAAAGCAGTTTGCGGAGGTTTCCTCTCCGTTTTTCAGCAGTCAGGCTTTTGTGATATAAACATATTTCCAAACTTTTTTTGCTGGTGACCCTCAGTTATTGACCGTCATGAGACTGTTTTCTGAATGCCATTTATAGTGATGGAATGCCCTCTAATACTGAATTTTTTTTAGAGATCACATAAATACTTTTGTTTTCATGTCCTTGTTCAGCCCGTTGACCAACTGGTCTGAGCTATTTTTCTCTTGTAAACTGGTTGATTGAATAGGACTGAAGTTAGGATAAAATCCTTTTCTCTTCTGTATTACCGTCTGTATTTATTGAAAGATCCAGTTTGTCTGTAATATTGAAATGTTCTTTTGAGTTTCTAGTAACTATAAAATCTGACTTTTATGTACAGCACTCCACCAAATTTCATTTTGATTGAATAGATAATAATTTATATATTAAAAACCCAAGCAACCTGTAAAAACAACAGTAAGAAAAACATACCTTTTATATCTGCATTTTACACTATTTACTGTTAACATGCTTGGAACACTGAATGTGGATGTGTTTTGTCGCTGAGCTATTCTCCAGCTTTTTCTGAAGGGAGGGGTTTCTAGGTATCAGTTTCTTCATTTAAAAATGTAACCTACTAAATGTTCTTAGGAGCAAAATTTATAGTCTAATTTTAAAACAATATAAAGCAAAGTTATGATTTTTATTGAAAGGTCTGGACTGTGGTTTCCCTCCTTATGGCAAAATAAGGTTGTTCTAAGAGTGGAATAGTAAAAGTAAAAATAGTTCTGTAACTGATAGTATTCCTCTCCAATGCAGTAGCTGTGTGATGCCTTAATTATCAGTCTGAAATTCAAGTTCTGTTTAAGTTATTTGAAGAAATATACTGTTTGTTGATTCAGCGGTGTCAAAATTTCACAGCTGAAAATAAACTTAGACGGTGAACAGTTGATTGCCGTTTTCTCTTGAGTGGAACTAGAGCGCTCGAGGGTTTTTTAATTGCATGTTGTGATTTGAATTGGTGAGTTTATCATCATTACTGAATGAGTTTGAGATGTGTGGTGGATACATGAACTGTAGTTTAAGTTACTGAAGACATGCAGTCTGTGTTATTCTTTGGGGATGGCAGTGAGAGCGGGGAGAAGACGGTATTAAATGCTGCTGAGAAGCGAGCTGCAGCTCTGGGTCTCAGTCTGCATCAAGTTGGTTTTTATTTGAGTCTTTTAGGCAGCTAGCTTTAGACTATGTGTGTGCACACTCATGACTTGGGTTGATGTAGTAGTTCAATTGATGTTTAGAATCTAGATGTTTTTAATGAAATTGTCGGGTAGTTTTTTGTTTTGTTTACAGAAGCTGGTTTGCTTCTTTACTTCTGGTAACACTTATTTCTGGTGTTCATTTTCTCTGTTGGAAGATTACTACACAGTCTGATACCATGCACACTGTGTTTTTATTCACAAAATTGAAAAGAATGGATGTTGCAGGTCAGGGAGGGCTGTTTTGGCTTAAATGGAGATCATTTGCTTTGTACTGCCTTACTTTTATAACTATTCAGTTGAGTCAAAATATCTTTAAAACATGAGGCTTTAAAAAAAACCCCAAATATTCAATTAAGTCACTTGCCGAGTTTTTCAGTTGTGAGGTGTTTTGATTATTTGCCATTTTATATTTCAGCATTGTCAGTGAAGCGGGAGCATCTATCTACAGCGTCAGTCCAGAAGCGTCCAAGGAAATGCCAGACCTAGACCCCAACCTAAGAAGTGCAGGTATGAACTATATTTCGTTTTATTACCATTTCAACATGGAGATTAAGTCTTAGTTTTCAGACTGTACTGTTTATAATATTAAGTATAATAATGGTCAAAAGTATAAAAATGGAAGGTTTTGGATGTGTTGTTTCTGAACTTTAATTCTTCTGTCATTTCACATTTGAAGTCCTAGGTATGCAATGACATCTTCTACTAAGGCCTGTAATGTAAAGGTCCTTGTGGATGTATTCCTTCAATAGGCCAGTACAGGGGAATTTACGGGGATTAATATAACCAATGAATTGCATAAACTTTCGCAGTTGGACATGTCCATGCCCCCAAGAGCAAGACCCTCCCTCTCTTCTCTTGTCCCTTGTATGTATCTAACAATAATTAAATATTCAAGGGCTAGAAAAAACATCTAAGAATAGAACAGATAATTTAAAGGTGTGCATTCATTGTGATCAGTTTGAAGTCTTCATGTAGCTAAAATACTACTTAATTTTAGTTTTAAAAAAAAACCATCTACTTCAGTATAAATGTCACTGAGGTATAATACAACTCAAGTTCTTAAAAATTTACAAGTGTTGCCACTGTTATAATTTCAGTGTTTTGTTAAAGAGTCTTTAAAGATCAAATTCCTAGCAGCTTTGTTGGTGTCCAAATTCTATTCATGGATTTGGTTTACTGGGAGACAGCTGTAAGGGCAGGTCTGAGGTTATTTTGGATTACTTCGTTTGTGTATTTTTAATTGGGTGTCTGTTTTTATTAACCCCTGGTTTTTATTTTCTTGGTTTACCTATAATTTGCTGTCATACTCAGTCAAATAAAGCACGTTTGGGAACGCAGTAACATTCTCATACAGAAATCTTTTCCAGTCAAAATGATATTATTCTTAGTTTTATTGTTAGTTTAGCAGGTTACTGGTCTGGAAATCCTGAGGAAGGTGTAGAAGTAGGTCAGCAGAAAACAGTTCTGAAGTTACAGGTTATTTGGGGGTAAAACTTCCTAGGATTCCCCATGTTCCCCTTTCTTCTTATTTCTACAAAGGGGAAAAAGGATTTGTGTTAACCCAATGTTTCAAGGGAATGATTTTACAGGAATATTCTTTAAATATCTGTATCAGCTCTTCCTTTTGCAGGACAGGCCTCCAGCTCCTTTTTGTCTGACTCTTTCCTCCCTGCCTGCAAATGGACTCTCCATTGTGATTATTTCTTCCCTGGCCACAGGTTTTGAGTGTGTCACAGTATGGCCAGAGCAAGGATTAGACTTGTGACATATATTTGTGACAGATGCCACCGACTTTCCCTTGGGCCAAAGTTTATTATGTTGCTGATATAATAAATGTGGGTTTAGAGTAGATGTAAATGAACAGAAAAACACCGAAGAGGAGGAAATCTAGTTATTAACAATATGCTTTTCCAGATGTACATGATTTTCCTTGTTTCAGAAGTTAATTTTTGAAAACTTCAGATGCTGTTATTTAGTGTTGTGCATCAAACACAGTGAATGAAAATCAAACTTGTAATATATGACTGATATCAGTATTAATTATTGGGAGTTTGTATTTCCCCATTATTACTAGGAATTGCTTCAGGCATAACTTAAGTGCTGTTGCATCTGGTTTGAAAAGCATCAGCAATTTTGACATGCCACAGCAGTACTGCAGAGTGGATAGAAATTGAAATGGGGTAGGATAGAAAGTGAAAAATAATTGCTTAATTGTTATGGAACTGCCAACTAGAAGTATATTTATTACAATAGAATTTTTCTGAAAGTTTTAGGCTTTCTTCTTGATGTCTTTTGGTGTTGATTTGTAATTAGCTGTGTTGAAGCTGTGGACTTTTTTTTTTTAAAGCTGAACATAAAAATCTGACATAACATTAGAGAGGAATTTTAACTGATGTTTGGGATTTTTTGCAAACTTTTTTTCTTGACTAGCTTTTACTTTTGTACTTTTGATTTTCCTTTAATTTGGAGCAAACAGAAAAGTGACATGGTGTCAAAGCTGACTTGCTTTTTATTTTAATTGTTGTGTTACATCATGTCAGGTTCTGTGCTTACATGATAGCATTTAGTACATTAAAGGAAGCTGACAGCTGCATGATGAAGTGTGACATTTATAGTTAAAATAAAAGGTAGAACTGACGTGAGATATTTGTGATCTTAACACAGTTTGCCACTTTAACATTTTTCTCTACACAAACTTTATGGAAGGGGTTTGGGGTTTTTTTTTCATTACACAGGTAGGTATCTGTCTATCAGGTATATAATGCATATTGTACAAGACCTTACTGTCACATCTTGTGATATCTCTCAGTCATATTTGCAGTACTGTTTAGCAATTGTTTGTAATAAGTTTTCACTTCATTTAGAGAAACAGAAGATCTTGATCCTGATAAAAAAATAGTATCTTATTAATTTCTCCTTGGCTAAGTATAGATAGTATAACTAAGTATAGAGGCAGAAAAATAGCAACTTTTAGTATTTCTTGGTGGTGCTGATGAAATATATTAGTTAATCCAAGAACTTAAGTGTTTGGATTTTTTTTCCCTTTGAGTTATCTTAGAAGGTCAAGGATGACATGGGTTTGTAACAAATAATTGAGAAGATCTCATTATAAACTGATTGTGAATGTATAAACTATAGTAGAAAGTCTTCATAGTCTTCATACGGCACTTTTAGTCAATATGGCACTTGCTTGAGAAAAAAATAATTTATCATTTCTTACAAAAATTCACTGGTATCTAGAGTGCAGAGAATGGAATAGGGTCTGTCTGATTTTAAAATTGCCCTCCAGAGTTGGGTACCTTCTTTCTGTCCCTAGGCAATATCAGCTCCTAATACAAATTCTTTACATTGAACTAGGTTATTTAAAATTTTTATAGCACCAAATATGAATATTTCACAAAAGTGCAGAAGCTTCTTTACTCCTACTCCAATTCCTATAAAATCTTGTGGGGTGGGACTCTACTGAGTAGATAGTAAAGAACTTGATGAAACCTAGTTAGTCAGATTTGAGTGGAGTGAGAAGGTATATATCCCCTGCTGATAGTCATTGTAGGATTAATGAGCAGAACAGCTATTTCTCAGCCTCACAGAATTAGGAGATAAGAGGCTTATTGCCAGAGCAATAAAAGGATTTCCTACTAGATAGACTGAGGAAGTTCAGCTGCAGCAGATAAGGAAGGTTCTGCCTAGAGAGCAAGCCATTTGAGCTCAGTAACTGGTGTTTTTGGATGAACTTGCAATAGGGTTGTAGCTTGACAGTGAAAGGAATGCAAGGCTTCCTCGAATTGTCCTTCCCAAAAGCTATGCCCCGAAACAGGCTGAAGATTTGGGGTGGGAATTGTTTTAGGGGAGAATGGGCACCCATAAAAAGGGTGCTTAGCAAGCTGTCCATGTTGATCATCTTTGTGAAGCTTATTGATGTGTGCCCTGTGGAGGCCTTGTGATTGCCTGCTCTAGGGTTAGTGGAACAGCAGTGAGGGAGCTGTGAGGCTGGGTGCGTTCTACCCAGTTCTGTTTCTGACCCAGCATGTGTCCTCTGGCCACCCTCTTAGAGGAGTCAAGTGTTTAATTTGGTAGACGTTTCATAAAGCTGCCAAATTCATATTTACTTGGCTGTTCTTTTCTTTTTGTTGGTTTTTTTTTCTTACTATTTTTTTTTTCCCTGAGCTACCATCAGTGTAAAACTTCATATTTAACCTTTGGTTAGCTTTTATTCATGGCAAGTTCAAGTAGGAATTTTTCACTGTAACTTGTCCATAAGATCTTCTGGATTACCCTAGGTCTCTGTGGTTGAGCATTACTTGTGCCTTTTTTAAATGGAAGCCCTGAACGCAAGTATCCTTTTTCAAGTGGTTGTACCTAACACGCTGAGTGAACAATTAGTTTGCCTTGCAAGTTTACCAGTAATCCTTGCCATTAGTTGTCTTTCATTATCAGAGCGGCTGAGAAGACTGTCTTGACGTGGTATTCTTTGCATGAGTAAAAGGAAAAAAGCTAAACTCAGTGGTGACAAGCATTCCTCCCTCAAACGGATGGACTCTGTGACAATCAGTGTTGACTAGCATTTGGTTGCTGTCACGGGGCTTGTGAACTGTGGAATTAAATGATCTTCCAAAAGTTGGTGTACTCTTTATTTTACTTCTATTTTGTCCTATACAATTTTGTCCAAGGTTTTATTTTGTTGTGCAAAACTTTTATTCCTAATGAAAATGAGGCTTCTGGGATGAGAAATAAAATGAGCCTGTGCAGGTGTCAGTGCATTGACACTACCAAGCTTTCTATTTTCTCTCAGCGCTTCTCCACTTCTACAATTCCTTGTTGCAAATGCTTTTTGGGCTTAAGCAAGTTTGGCTAGACAAAATGGGAAGACTGTGGAGGGACAGGTGAAATGTATAGAAAGTGTAAGCATGTGTGACTCATGTTAAAGGACTGACACACAGAAATACGGAATTTATGTACTTCCTGGATACCTGGAAACTTTTTAAGGTGTGGTCAGCTAGTGGTGGTTTTATTTTTGTCCTTAGTACAAGTAGAATAAAGGATGCACCAATTGTTTTTCATGTGCTCACATCAGAATTTTTTTCCTCTGCTACCTTTCCACCTCTTGAAGTGGATACCATGATGAAATGAATGTCTCTTAATAACTCTAAGAACCAGAGGAAACTGCTGAATTCTGGTGAAATGGTGGTCTGATGGTGGAGAATCACTATGAGGCAGTAGTCATGATGGGATTTTACCCTGGTTTCGATATACGCTCAGTTGTATTAAATGAGAAATGCCTTCATTTCATTAAATTGACAAATTACCTTTCATTTTGAGATGACTGCTCTAACAAATAAGCAATCTCTTCTTTATTTCACTATTTGAAAAGCAAAATAAAAACCTAATGTGCTTCATTGCATTGATTTATAAAAATGCAGATAAACCTGAATATGTAGAATTCTCTAAACACAGGATGAGGTGGGAAAGGGGTTTATGTCTTTTCAGACATGACATTTGTGTAAACACTTGTTAGAGGAGATCTCACGCTAAGCCTCCCTGATTTATTTCCATACCTTAATGCAATCATGTGCATTTGGTTTTTAATTTGCAATTCTGTGATCAGATGCCGAAACAAGGACAACATAATTGGACTTGTCTAATGCAGCAACTCCAAGAAATGCTCATTTTCCTGTCAGACATGAAGGGCCTGGGATCCTCTGTCAAGACCACATAGCTGTGTCACCAGATCAGGAAAGCAACAAATGTAGATAAAATATTCCCAAAAGTTACTTTTTTTGCAAAGATTTGGAATACTAACAGGGCAAGCCTGTGTGTCATGCTGCATGCACAGGTATGATCCAATATAGAAACTGTTCTGCTTTTAAAGGCTGATTTCTGAGTATAAAGAAGAATCCGAGAGAGCAAAAGGTCACACAGCACAGCTTGCCTGAGCGTTGTCAAATCCCATCTGCTTGTCTCCTCTCCACAGGGCAGAATACATTGTATTATCGTACACTCAAAGTTCAGCACACCACTTGCACTTTTCCTTGCAAAAGAAAGCCTTATAGGCTTTGGGGGCTTGTTAGGACTTTGAGACTGTCATGCTACAGGGTTTTATTCCCTGAGGTGCTGTTAAAGATAGAGACATACAGTTCAGAGCTGTCATACTGGCCAGCAAGTAGAAGGTAGAGATTGGAAAAAATGTGATTTCTTTTGACTTTATCTTAAGGAAAGTAAAACAATTTGATGATTAGATGTGTGGGACATAGTGCCTTGATGTCTACTTGAGCTAATTTCTTTATCTTCTTAAAAGAGCACTGCTCCCCCTTGGCTACTCAGGAGAGAAGGTCATTTTTCAAAAACTTTATTGGACAGAAGTCTTATGGTTAAACCATTCACACTGCTTTCTAAGTGGAAGCTTCCTTCTACAGCTAATAGTAGAGGATTGGTGCAAGTTCCACAAGTTTTCAGAAAGAGTTAGAAGAAAGGAAAGTAAGCACTGAATTCTTATATATTAAAATGTTTTACTTTGGCTACAAAATCTAACCCGTTTAGTTGGGTTCTGTGCAATTACAGTAATATAAAATAAAATTGCATTCTGCCTTTCACCTGATGTATTCTATAGCATTTAAGAATGACTTAAGGGAAAGGGAAAGATGTAGTGGTCAGAAACAAAATGGATGGTGACCACCACTAAGAGGTAAAGCGGACTTTTTACTTCTTTACCCAGAGGAACCAGTTCTCACCAATGAGCAGAAGATCATCTGTAGGTGTAGACTGGGCTCTACAGTTTGAACAGAAGTTGTAACAAATCTATGGATAATCTTAAAAAAAGTATAACTGCAGTTAGTCTGGAAATTATTGGGCATCCTATAATTGTGCGTGAACATGTGTGCCAGCATCAGGATTTTTAGAGAGAGAAAAAAGGGCTTGAATTGCCCAAAACTAGTGGGATGATGCTGAATGGGTAGTTACACAGGTATTGGACGTGTTTGAAGTCTTTACTTTCTTCTTGTTCTAGACAAGAATCTGTTTTCCAATCTGTGCGAACTTCATGGCGTGTGTGAGAGATGGTGTATAATCATCAACATCTTGCTCATCAGGACTGTATTTCCTATGCAGCTGTAGAGTCTAGCAGTAGGCTAGTGGAGAGTTTGATATATAATCTGCCAGATCAAGACCCACTTAAATTCCCCATGGCTTCTGCCTTGTTACAAAGTTAAAACAGATTATTTTGAACTAGGTGGAAACTTTTCTGTCTGTTTTGCATCAGTATTTCCACTATGCTGAGATTTGTGTTTGTGTATAGCTTTTAACTGAGCATCATTCTCTGTACGTGTTAGTTTTTTGCAACTTATATGTAATCTTTATGCACTTTTTGGAAAGATGTGATGTTCACCTTGCCTTCCTCTCATTTACCTGTTCGTTATATCCCAAACGGGCCTGAGTTTAGCAGGTGGGTCTGGCCTATTATTTACAGAGCATCACTTGCTGCACCTCTGAACAAACTGAAAACACCCCACCAGATCTGTCTAAAAGCCATCTCCAGAAGCAAAGTGTTAGTCCAGGCTCTGGTAAACCCCATTTCCCTTAGCATAAAAAAGTTAGAAAAATGACTGATTTCCCTCCCGCTGGATGCAACTCTGTGCATACGTGTGTCTGTGTATTTTTTTTAAATGGCTGTTTAAAAAAAAGGCAGAGGCAGAGGAACAATGTGTACAAGGATGCTCTTCAATTTGAGGAGTTTTTGGTTGCTTTTAATATAGCAGTATGATGCGTTACTCATCAAAGCTGCTTTTCTTACTATAGACGTAGGAAGGGACATTCTGGGTCACTTATAAAAGGTTAATTTTTGTTGTTGATATAAATGAATAACTCTTGTAAGTATCGAACTTCAAGTAATTTTTTTTACTTTTAGTAGTAACAGTCATCAGTGCCATGGTGATGCTGTTCAAATTGGTACCAGTGGTCTGAATGTGAAAAGCGTATTGACGATTTCTATCTTTTAGGCTGAGCAGATGGGGAAAGATTTTTCTGAATTTATACCATCCTGTAAGACTAACTTATAAAAGGTTAATTTTTGTTGTTGATATAAATGAATAACTCTTGTAAGTATCGAACTTCAAGTAATTTTTTTTACTTTTAGTAGTAACAGTCATCAGTGCCATGGTGATGCTGTTCAAATTGGTACCAGTGGTCTGAATGTGAAAAGCGTATTGACGATTTCTATCTTTTAGGCTGAGCAGATGGGGAAAGATTTTTCTGAATTTATACCATCCTGTAAGACTAACTCACTTTTGCAGCAGAAAAAAAAAAAAATCACATTGGGCTTCAATTAAATGATTTTATGTCTCCCATCTCACCCTTGATAAAAATAGCTATTATCCGTGATACTTTTCTTAAGTATTAGTTATTTCTGTATTTTGGAGAGTGTGTTTCTCAGAAGAAATATTGACTTTAAAAGCTGTATTGTAATATTCACTTGTTGAGGTTTTCTCTTTATATATATTTCTTAATTCCTTTTTGTATTCAAGCCATTTCTTTTAAAGATTTTTGTAGTAGGTTAATAGAACATTGTCATTCATTATTTCATTAATCTTGGGCAAATAACAGATTATCAGTTTTATGGAGTTAAAAGTAAACTAAAATGTAACCTTTTTAAAACAAAAACCTGTTCACTTGCCACAGAAGAATTTTGGATGAAATGCAGCTGTTGAGCAGTTGCTTAAAATAAATTGCATACTTTAAACCCACCAAGAAGATATATGAGGATTCAAAACTGTGTCACAAATCCTGACCTACTGAGAAAGAATGCTTAATGAAAAGACTACTGTACGTTTCACTGTATCCTTTGCAAGGAGGGTGAAATTCAGGTCAACAGGATAGAAAGCTTCCAGGACTCAGGAAACCTGAACAATCGATCACTGAGTAAACATTATTGCAGATACTTATGGAGAGTAATTGATCTTGAACACAATAATAGGCTTTATAAAAGGATTTAAATAAGTTGTAATGCTTCCATATCTATCCTGGTATGATATATTGACAGTAATTACATATGCATTTGTAAGTTAGTCTCAATTACCTTAATATATTGGTTTTTTATTTCACTGCCATTGAAGTTTCAACCCAGGCTTTTAAGGTGTAGAGGTTAATTTAAAATGGGAGGGGGGATGAGTTACTTGGATGTTATAGTAGCATGTCTCAGCAAGAACACAATACTGAGGTTTTGTAATAAAAATACAGAATGTTCTCATTTATGACAAAATTGAGGTTGAACTAGTCATAGCCTAATGGCTTGTGTTTGCCATATATTTATTTGCAAAACACTTGTAAAACTACCCACTGCCTTGACATCTGGAAGCTTCACATTGTTTCAAAACAAAAACAAATGCTCCCACTCATATGAGATAGCTAAACTGTCACAGTTATTGACTGGGACATGTTTTTATCCTCATATAAAGACCCCTGGGTTTAAGGGAAGGAATTGGAAGTCTTAGACTTTGGGCCAAAAATGTTTTTCTGATTGCAGTGGCAAGCAACATTTGAATGCCACTGTAATTGAAAGAAATTGATTTTAAAATTCTTTTTTTCTTCTTCTCCCACCCATAATCATTCCTGGCAGTGTCTTGTGCTGCATTTGGCAGAACTTTCTGCATTTTCACTCTTTCCCTACCTGCAGCCATTAAGCTTTTGCTTTGTGGTATGGCTCTTACATGGAGCAATGCAAAAAGGAGAACATTTTAATATGTGATTGTCTGAACACATAAGTTGGCCCCAAAGCAGGCACAATACTTGGAACTGTAATGAATTTTGTTATGTAGTTGATAAGATTTCTTGCACCCTAAATAGTGTGTATATCCGATTGGGCTATAATGATTCATAGATCTGTTCCATTACTGAAGGGAGGCAGGTAGCCTAATTAAGAAGATAACACTAATTCTGTTATTTTTTAGGGTTGGCAGCTGATATGGCCCTTGTATAGATACCATCTAGAGAAATAGTTGATGCCTGCTGTATTGTTTTTGCCCTTCGCTATTGAGAGTGGGCATTTTTTTCCATCTTTAGTCTGAAAAGATTTATCCTGAAAACTATTATCAGTATTCCAGAGTGGAAATTCTCTCCTTTTTAATCGCGGCGAAAAATTATATCACTTGCTGTAGTCAGTACTAGTAAAAACAGTTACGTGACACGTATGTGTGAGGAAAATATTATTAATTTAAAAATTATCAGTGTGGAATTAAGTAAGATTTGATCTTTTTAAGACAGATGTAACCAGATAATTAAGTATGTTTGAAAGTTCATGAGGAAACATCTGCTTGTTAGCCATTAGGAAACAACATTTTAATATAATTCCTTATTTTCTGTGATGGTAGGAGACTGACACAGACATGAGCTGTGCAAGCAGTTCTTATGGAGGCTTTCGCTCACCACGCACCACACTGTCATTGTATTTCATTGCTGACAGGCGAAAATATTTAACTATCTGGTGAGTTTGTCTTGTCAAATAACCAAAGTATGGAGTGAATTGAGACCACCAAACAGTTAAATTGCCTTTCTGGCAAAACAGCAGAAAATGTCCTAGTGACAAGACAAGATTTCAGTAAATATGCTTTCTGTATCCTTGTTTGTTTCTCATTGCATTTTAAGGCAAAGTTTATCTATGTTAAAGTCAGAGGGCCACCAGGGCCATCCTGTCCCCCCCTGCCCCAGCTTTAAAATTTTACATGGATTTACTGTATGGCAGCACAATATGCTACTGTCATTCCAAGTATTGCAATAATTTTTTCTTCTTAATTGGCAACTTAAAGTTTTTCATCTATCGGGTGTGCAATTATTGTGTTGATTTTCGAATAGAGGGCCAAGTCATTCTATCTTAATATTCTGATTAGTATTGAATAGGTTGTTTTTCACATTTTACTTAGACCAGCATAGTTTAAGAATAGCACCTCAAAAATGTTATATTTGGCCCTGCTGATTACTTTTGAGAAACCTGATTTTCTAGTTTTGCCCTGTATGCCATCAGATAATTTGTTCTGTATTTTCTTGAGCAGAGGTGAAGCATACTTTAATATCTATAGAAGTGAGGATCCAGTGTCTGTTTCATTGTCAGTTTTCTAAACGTGTGAGTTTTAGCCATTCCTGAAATGTACTTAAAGTATATAAATAAGTAGTTTTAGACAATACCTGTATTAGTGTAAAATAGTTTAATATAAAAAAAAAACCAACCAAAATACCTTTGAAATGTATTGATTCAATTTTTAAGGGGAAAATGTAAGATCATCAGGTTTTACTGTCTCTGTCTGGTCCATGGTAGCAGACCTTGGCAGAGCCCTGGTGATTTCAGTAAGACTCTGCTTTATCCTAAGAGTTCAGCCATGCAGATCAAATCACCAAATGGAGCTTCATTTCCCCCTGAAAAAAATCTATTGCAGCGTGCAAGTCCTGTAACAAAGAAAAAGTGATTTTGCCTCTACAAGGGAGAGCAGATGCTAATCTTGACTGAATTTATGCCCAGAGAGAATGCGGACAACTCTTGCCTTTTCCCTATTGTCCTCTCTTTATTTTGAATTTGAAAGGTTCTCAAGTAAAATTGTGACTTCAGTGGAATTGTGGAATTCTACAGGTCAGCTGTCCTGCTGGTATTGGCTGTAGGAGCTGCATCCCTAAAGTCGTATAACGGACTGTTACTTGATCTTCACGCTTCGATATGGTAACTGTTAGGCCTCATCCAGGCAAGCACTTAAATGTCTGTGTAACTTTATGCACGTGAATAGTTTTGCTGGTTCCGGTGGGAATACCGACATGCGTCTGTGCTGAAGTGCTTTGCTGGATCAGGTCCTACACCTCTGCTGGAAGCCTCTTAGGGATATGACAGCATTGTCAACCTAGCTATTGTGACAAGAAGAGTCTATATTTTACTTCTTAATTGAAGGTTCCCGTGAGAAGGTTATGCTTGGAAAATTCCTGTATCAACCTATCCACGTTGTCTATTTTTAAAAGATGGAACGAGAGGAGATGTGGACAGTGAGAGATACTTGCTCTCAGCTTATCTAAAGCGTATCTTTTGAAAAGTGTTTTGCCATTAGGTGAGACTGAAATAAAATTCTCTAATATGTTGTATAGCTATTAAACAAGTTGAATTTAACTGAATTGCTGAAAGACAAGTATAGTACCTATACATAGGCATAAAAGCCTTCAGAAGAAATATATAGTTTGAAATGTTTCTTGGTTTGGATCAATACTTTCATTGGTGTTTTGTTCCACTTTTTTTGTTAGGTGACTGGTGACATATACCACTAGTGTTTCAAAGAAATTAATACAAATGATTGTTATATGTAAACATTTCTGTAGTAAGCTATACTTGTGTGAGCAATAATCGGTGTACTTACACTGATTAACCTTTTTACCTTTTTTTTTTTTTTTTTGATAAGGAGTATGTGATGGCCTTTGAATTCAGAATTTCTCTATCAGAGTGGCAGGCGTATCAGATGTCACCAGCACAGTGCTGTCTGAACCTAGCTAGCAATTGTCAGCATGTGTTAAAATGGATAATAAAGGATATGAAAAGTCTTGCATGACTGAGCAGTGAACTTCATGTTAACCGTGCATTTAGCAGTGCAGAACTTTAAAAGCAAAATCTCTGATGCTGTATTTAATCCATGAACTTTGCATCTGTGGTTTGAGAAGCCCGCATAGCTAACAAATGTTAGATCTATCTACTGGTTTGTCTTCAAGTATCAGTGTTTAGTGAAGTCCTTATTCATAATGCCCCTTTTTTACACCCTGCAGTAGTGGTTGTTGTTTAAATTAGGGCTGCAAAGACGATTAATAGACTGGAACACCTTTCAGACATGGAGAAACCAAGAGAACTGTGACTCTTCAGTCTGGAGAAGAGGAGGGAGGGATCTTATGAATGTGTATAAATACCTGATGGGAGGGAATGAAGAAGAGAGATCCAGACTCTTCTCATTAGTGCCCACTATCAGTGTAAGAGGAAACTGGCACAAATTGAAACACCAGAAACTGTCTGAATACAGGAAAACACATCTACTGTCAGGGTGGTCAAACTCTGGAATGGATTGCCCAGATAGGTTGTGGAGTCTCCATCCGTGGAGATATTCAAAACCCAGCTGGACATGATCCTGGGCAACCTGCTGTAGCTTCAGCAGAGGAGTTGGAAGAGATTGTGTCTGTCCTCAAGAGGTCTGTCCAAGCTAAACAATTCTGGGATTCTGTAAAGGTGCTTATATTTTTTTGTGTGTATATATATATCTTACATGTATATGATAATCATGCCTGTGATTTTGTATATATCTGTGTATAAAAATCAGCTGTTGTCCACTGTAGATGGTTCCAGTTTTCCTATTTAAACATTATGTATGTATTGCTGACCAAACCACCATGCATATACACGTTTACTCCTGACTCCTGTCTATTTCTCCTCTGACTGTCTCTTGTTTTTCTTAAAAATGTAAATGTAAACTGTAAAATAAATTTTAGGAAATGTCTCTTGGAATTACTAATGCCAGCTGTGGGGGTGCTTCTGGAGACAGGTTATAAAGGATCACAGCTTTGAGAGAAATGGGGTGGGACAGAACATTCTTGCACAACTACACACAGTAGGAAAAGCAGCTTTAGCAACAAGGCTTGGCCTTTGGGTTTTTTTGTTGTTTTGGGTTGGAGGGGCGGGGAGGTATGTGGTTGGTTTTGCTTTGTTGGGATTTTGGGGTTTTGTTTGGGGGGTTTTTTGGAAAGACCTTTCATCTCTTTTTGGAAAGACCTTTGCAGGACTTCCAGACACTCCTGTTCTTCAGCAGTGTTTATTTGACTAGGTAGAATGCATGTTCTAAGAGCTGCTAAACCAGCCAACCTGTCTTTATTTTAGTCAGGAGAATAAAAGTTAATAAATGTAATATTGGTAGAGCGGAACCCTTCTAGCTCAGTATATATGGGAGGGAGCACAGTTGCCAATAGTGACTGAAACTCAGTATCTGCACAGCTACGCCGAGGTTGAGAATTTTCAAATTGACACTTTGTAAATATGTATTTGTTCTGAGATTTGAGAAAGCAAAGGATTTATCAATAAATTTAGGCTTTAAAAATGCAGTCTGGGTTCATCATTTGGATTTGAAAGACCAAAATTTCTTCCAGTGTGAACCAGTAATGTTGGAAACTGTTTTGTTTTTTCCTAAATGTGGTTATAACAATGACAGATCACAAATTGATGTGCTTTGGTATGCAGTTTAGACTAGTAAAGTCCAAGAACCATTTTCAAAGCGAACATAGAATTTTATGGATGAATGACATAGGTATATCTTATATATTATATATTTAACAGCTACTCCATTACTTTTTAAATGTTTGTTTCTACGTATCTTTGATTTAAGGTTAGAGGATATTTCAGAGTTTAATTTTAAATTTTACATGCACATTTTAGTGTGGATACAGGGGGAAAATCTAGTGTATACAGTACTATTTGGTAACTCTATGGCATGAAAAAGCTTTTTTGTCATCATAACAGTTTAAAATCTTCTTAGGTCTTTACTTCAATTTCTCAAAAAGTTTGATTAATGTACGTTTCCCTGTCTAACAGTGAAAAAGAATTCTGCCTTGTTATTGATTGTTTCCAGGTTAAAAAAAAGAGATTAAATATGTAGAAGATTTAAAAATATATATATTGCAGAAACAATTGCATGATTCTGATTTTCAGATAAAACCTATAGTTGTTTTCTAATTCTATTTTTCAGTTTCCATAGCTAGACGCGTCCAAGACCCATTAGCTGAGCTAGTGAAAATTGAGCCCAAACACATAGGAGTTGGAATGTATCAGGTAAGATAATACGTATCATTTAATCTAAGTAATCTATCATGATATAGAGCAACACCAAAATGCTGCTTTATAATTGTCAACTAGTTACGTCTCCTTTAAAAGGCATTTGTCGAGTTGATAGAATGGTAGTAAATACTTAGAAGTCATAGACTTCTTTTTTAATCTCTGCTTTTAACGATTGCGATTGAGGCTCTGAAATGGCTGTAGCCAGATTTATAGTCTATTAAAGACATCAAATCAGACAGGTAACCTGATCTGTAAAGCTTTCTCTTCTTTTGTATTGTTACAGCAATAGGGTTTTAGCTCTTTGTGTAAAATACAATGAGATATTGATCCTCCATTTAGAAGCTATTAATTTGTACTATTACATGTATTCCTTCTTAGAAGTTTGTAAGAAAAGGATTTGTTTTAAAGTTTTTCATTTACTAAAGCTGAATTGGAAAATGTTTGACAATTCTTATTTTTATACATTTTTATAGACTATTTCTGAGAAGTAACTTTTACCTTCAAAGTCTTTACAAAGTGAATGGTCAATAAGTGGTACATAAGTGGTACATAAATTATTTTATAGTATATTGGCATCCATTCAGGAAAGCATTTATGCAGGTACTTATGTCCCACCAAATAGAGAAGATAAAAAAATAGAAAATTCAGCATGTGCTTTTCTCTGTTTTAGAAACTATAGAATGTGAGTAAATTTGAAAGACTGGAGCAGAAGTCAGAACACAAAGCACAGAACTGTCTGGATCTGTGCTTTCAGGTTAGCACAAGAGTTAATGAGACAGGGGTTCTAAGCTAATTGCATTCTTACTGCCACTGCCAAAGGTGGTGTGATAAAGGTGCTATGAAAAATTGCAAAGTGTATATCCTGTTTTTTAAAGAACTGAGTTTAATATTTTAGTTGGTTAAGGTCTCAGTACTGCTTTTGCAAGCCATACTTATATTGCCACAGACTGTAAGATATACTCATGTTGCTTGTGAATTGCAAAACTTAACAGAAAAACTAACTTATATAATTTTTCATTATGAACTGTATCATAGTTTTTGAAAAGGGCTGAAATACTGTCGATTTCTTTAACATACGTATCCAGATTTCAGTAAAAACATGCTTTAGTGATGACAGCTATAAATCAGGGGGTGGTCATCTGACAAAAAGAGGAGTTTCAATCTGAAGCATAGTTGGCTTCCTTACTTGTGGAGACCCACTGCTTTTATTTATAACATTAGCAGTAAATAATAATGAAAAGTGGTACAGATTTTTGTTGTCCTTGGTATAAGGAAAAGAAGTATTTAACAAAAAAACCCCAAAGGAATGAAAGGCAACACTTTGAGAAGAAGTTGGTTGATTTTTTTGAAATGAAATTTTAAAAGATCAGTTCCACAATGGAATATTTTACTATTTGAAGTATACTGTGAATTTGTAAGTATTAGGAACTTGCATCATTGTGGCTAGAAGGTATTCATTTAGAAGCACACTATCTACACTACCTACTGTGGCCCATGTGTGCACTGTACAACCATAGATGTAAAGCAAAAAGCCATGGAGTCGGTATTGGTTGTATGGTTTTGGGAGCATGATATTATCAGAGGAATGTTGCAGTGACATATTTCAGTGGTTGACTGCTGCCTCAGTGACTGAAACTGGTGTCATTTAACTTTGCACTGAAACAGCAGGGAAGCTTCTTGATCCATGAGATCCACTTTTACAAGTAAACACCCAACTGCTTTATTTGTTCATGTCCAAATTGGTTACATGAAAAGTTTCGGAGAAATAATTTCTAAAAGCCTGGTAAAGGTAGTCTTCGCAAGTTGTTCTTTACCAGCTATTTGCACTTTGAAGTCCCATCATCATGTGGATAAATCCTCTGACATAGAGCTCCTGTCAGAATTTTTTATGATCACCACAGAAGCTATAAGGTGCTTATTCAAAGATACAGAAATTTCTGAGGTACTAGAGCTTTATGTGACACCATTGAAAGCAAATTTGCACTCTTGAAAGCCAAGTCAGAAGCTTTGCTGCCCTTTGGGTGTCAGAGCTCTCTTGTGGCAGGGAAGGGGAAAAGAGGAGGAGAAGAACTAAGCTGTTACGAGTGTCCTTCAGAGAGAACAGTCACTTGCTGGCATCTTGGAGGGCAGGCATGAGAAAAGCTGATGTGTCATACAAGGAGTCCCAGAGTAATAGCTTATATAATACTTCAGATTCAGTATATCAGGTGCAGAATTTTGTATTATTCAATTCAATTTGAAAAGTTTTGTTATACTTTAATTTATAACCAAATTGCTAACTGTAGCTTTTTATTAATTTCTGGATAAAATATGTAATGTGCAGTCAGTATCAAAAACATAATAAGCTTTTCACAGAGAAAGCTAATTCCTTAGCACAGTGTAACTATAGACCTAGCACTTAGGTATGACCTTTCCTTTCTTAAACACCTTGAAATTAATACTTAGGAATGTGACAAATGCAGATTTTGGCGTTCTTGTCCTGAAGGACAGACAGTGATTAGTCCTGCACTCAAGGCTGAGGTGGAGAGCTGCTGCTGATGGCTGTGGAAGCTGTATAGCACAAGCTATATGGTGGTTTCGTGAGGGATGGTTGTGCACTCCCTGTGTATTGATCAAAGGGCAAGCTCCATGAAGGAGTGGTCCTGCCTTTTCTGCTCCTCCTGCCCAAATGCCCCAATCCTTTTTCGGTGGTGGTGATGGCTACATGATGTCCTGGGTTGGCATAAGAGAAGAGCAGCAATGCATGGCTTGGAGGAGTCGTCCAGCTGGGGCTACTGCTTTTGCAGCAGCCTGAGTTTTGATTGACTTGGGACACGGCCTCTCTAATCAGTGTTAGATAGCCAGAGGTCCCAAACTACTCTGCTTGAAAGGCGATGGCAGAAACATTAATTTCTCTATCTTTTCTCAGAGTTTTTCCTCAGAGGTTGAAGGGAGAGACTGGTGAAGCAGAACCTGTCTGATAAAGGCTGTAGCTTTTGTAGTGGGACTGTGGCACAGGAACATTCTGTGTTCATCAGAATCCCCTCCCTCCTTCAGCAGAAGCTGCTGCTCCTATCAGTAGTGACAGTATTGTTATAGAAAAGTGAAGTGGTCATGTGTTAAATCTGCTGCTCACAATATGAGCTTTCTCAAAGCTTGTGCAGCGTGTGGCCGCCCCACCAAGCACACTGTGCAAAGGGACTGCATCTGCTGCAGTCACTGCTTCCATGGGATTTTTGGATCCTTCCCATCTGGCCACTTAGTGCTTCACATGCATGTTTGTGAGAATATTGGTGCTTTCTAGTTCTTCTAGTGCAAGTTTTCCAAGCAAATCTCATTTGGGTATGGAATTCTGAGTTTCCAGATATGGGACTCAACCTTCAGAGATTTCTTGCTCAGTTGAGGTTGTGTGTTTACTTATTTTAGATGACAAAAAAATTTGAAACTTGGACTTGACCACCTGCTTCTATTCACATTTCAAGTTATGATTCTGAGTTTATGCACTACCAAGAAAATCAGGTTTGTCAGAGAAAAATAAACAGGCCTCAAATCTAACAGATACTTCCTTAAACAAAGAGAAGCACAACCTGATTTATTAGGGCCTCTCTCAGACCAAAATTCCAGTTGCCTAGAGGTCCTTGTCGTCTTTCATCTTTATCTCATTAGGAAAATTGTTCTTTCCTCCCAGACAGGAACCGAGGCAAAATTAATTTATCACCTTCAGGCCATATTACTATGATTTCCTCTGTAGTTGAACATGAAGATGATGCCCAGACTCTTCCTGATACAGTTTGTTTGCCTTGCCACCTCCCCATGCCAGTTCAAAGCTAAATTCCTATCGGGGAAGAAGTAGTTAGCGACTCAGGACTTCATTATGCTGCAAACTGAATTCTGGTTGATGAATTACCACTATAGTTGTAATGATCTAGGAAGATGTAGATAAGAGCTGAGAACAAAACTGCTTCACAAAGATTGCTGTTAGGGAATTGAATTCCAGAACCAAGAAACTGAATAAAAAGTAGAAAAGGTCCCTAAAGAAGAGAAACCAAACTTTTCATAAGAGAATATAGCAGCACTAGCATAAACTTTCTGTCCACCAGTCCCCATCAAAGACAAATAGCCTGAAGTAAAGGGAGAATTAGATTAATAAACTTTTAAAAAGTCAAAACCTGAATTTTTATTGTAAGGCAGAGAAAGGAGAAATAATGCGAAGGGACTATGTTAAGTTTGGTCAGTTCTTTGCTGTTCATTTAATGTGCAAAATCCCGGGATGCTAACAAAACGGTAACCTTTAGAGAAAGAGCTGGGTGGAGCTCAAACTCACCTGTAGCTTAAGAACAAAATACATGGTGTGAGTTGAAGGATCAGAATTTTTGACAAGTCATGTATAATATTGAAGACTGTGCACCACATTGAAAAAACAACATCCTATTTATTCTTTATAATTTTTGGAGCACAAAAATCTCTTCATGATACCTGTTGGTACATAGTAGCATCTTCACATTGGGAAAATTAACATCCCAAAAGGATGTAAGAGGTAATATATGTAGTTTTGTAACCTCTGAAGTGAGAGGAAACATGATTCCAGATGTAGCTGGAACATTTTGTGTCAAATAAAATTTGAAAAGCAGCAACTCCTTCAAGGAACAAAAATGATTGAGCTTAATCTTGGTTTATTTTCTATATAATGTTGGAAGGTCATGATCAAAGGAGAGTTTCATAAAGCCTAATCAGAAGGCCTAATAATAATTAAAATTGGAAATGCCTTTTCTGTCCCTCTTGTCCTTTTTCCTCCCCATGTTACTCTTATTATTGAAGTGGTTCAGTTTTGCATGTAATTATTACCTGTAGGACATTTTATTATTTCAGTTGCAATTTGATATGCCTTTTAGACTTGGGGTTTTTCCCCCAAAAGATGGGTATGTTTTATTAAATGACAATGCAACTTCAGGCAATGCATTGGATCAGATACACTTCTTCCTTAATAGGACCGGTGCTATCATAATTATGCTATTGTAGATAGAGACCATTTTAAAATCTATAGCCAGCTAGTTAGTAGCGAGGCATCTCCCTGAAGTCATATCCCAGTTCCTGTTGGAAAGGAGGGAGGCTTTTTTCCTTTCTACTAGAAGACCGTGAAGAACGCTCTGTGCTCTCACAGGCTGTCCCTGTGCAGGTCCATCCTTCCTTTCCAAAGTGCCAAACCATACTCATGCTGAAGATGGGACAGCTGGTGGGCGGTGGTGGAAGGATGCTGCTGGTCTCTCCTGCGCATGGCTGAAACTGCTTGTTCCCCGTTTTAGGTTGTTGCATTCTTTGATCTTCCCTTTCATCCCTCAAAAGATGTACATGGCATCTTGACGCTGTCAAATCTTTCTAGACCTCCACTGGGTGCCTGACTGACCGGATGGGTATTAGAGAAGTGTGGCGTTCACCTCATTTTTGACAGTGGTATTAATTAAAATTTGATTATTTTTCTGAACACCCATCATGTGAATTATTTACATGAGGCAAACTGACTGTATATTCAATGCTTAATAGTTACTAAATTTGGAGATACTTGGGGAGTTAACTATAGCAACATTTTAGAAATACAGGGATTAAAGGCACCTCAAGGGTAAGAGTAAAATCAGGTACAGTTGGCTCAGCCTGGTACAACCGTGGCCTGAACAAGCCTGCGCATTATTTCCACTTATTTCTTTCTTATTTCTTTCCTGCAAGAAGTGTGCCTTAAACACCTGCAGTGCATGGGACGTCAACCTGTTCTTATGAAGCCCTAGCAAACATAACTTGGTAGCTTTGTTACGCCATTCTGAGGCTTAACAAGCTTTAGGTATATTTCTTTAGTATCTAAACCAATATTTTGAGTAAATTAAATGTTGCACTGGAAACTTGAAAATTAGTATTTAGATAAAAAGCTGCTAACAACAACAAAGCTGCGATTGCAAACAAGCGTTGTCATAATCTGAACATTGGCCATCATGAAGAATCTGTGTGTGGTTTAGGAAAATCCTTGTCTTCATTTTTCCTTAAAATAGGTACACAGTTTTTAATGGTGAAATATAAGAGACTTAGTATCCTTCTTGATATGTCATTTTGGTTATATATCCTTCACATAGTATGCTTTCATTTAATAACTTGGAGCAAAGTACTAGAGCTGGCTGGTTTTCCAGTCAGAAATGTACGTTTTTCACCAAATATTTAAGAACTTTTCTCACTTTTTTTTTTCTTAATTGACCCATAGGGTATATGAGTAGTTAGGTGTGTTACTTGCATAGCAAAGGAGAATCACTCATGTATGATGTGAGAATATGAT
This sequence comes from Calidris pugnax, assembly GCF_001431845.1. Classification (NCBI taxonomy): domain Eukaryota; kingdom Metazoa; phylum Chordata; class Aves; order Charadriiformes; family Scolopacidae; genus Calidris; species Calidris pugnax. The sequence continues at coordinate 11,811,444 of NW_015090922.1, read as the reverse complement.
GACATACAGTGTGCAAGAGTGTCTTTTTTAAATCTCTGAGGTGTAGTTGTCAGAACAACCTCAAACTTGAGCTTGCTTTATTGAGTTTATTAAAACAAATTTGTGTAGGTTTGCAACTTATGTTTTTCTGATTAAGAAAATGGGATGTCTTATTAGGTGAGCAGTGCTTTCTGTTGCGTGATTCATGTAGCTCCTGTGGAAACTCGGTTGGGCAGGAATGCTGTTTGCTGCTCAGAAGTAGGTAGGTTGCGGGTTTCAACACCCAGTTGAAGAGCCTGTCTACAAAGTGCTTCAGCATTCCTTCTGTATTACTACACTGAATTTATACGTAGTTAGGCATAGACTGAATCTCCTATGACATAATTGCAGTTTTGTGAGCTGGCTTGTGGTTTTCCGTACTTGAATTGAAATGATTGTGTAAAGAGAATCTTTGCTTGAACACTAAGTGTCAAAGGATACCAGTGCTCATGTTTGTGTATCTCACAGTAATCTGACCACTTATTAATGAATATGGCAATGGGTTAATTATGGGTGTAACTTAACTTGAAAAAAATTACAATATAAAATACACTGGTGGACATGAGCCTGGCTGAAACTATGGGATATCATGAGAGAAACACGGCTATTCCAATATTAAACAAATTCATAGACTAAAGAATATGTTGCCAGGTCTGTAAATAATAAAAATAAATAACAATACTAATAGGACCAATTCTGGGCTGCTTCTGTATTCATCTCTGAATGAATTCACTGGGATTTGAAAGACAGGAGCATGTGGGATAGTATTTCACAGTGCTTTTAGCTCTGCTTTTCAATAAAGGAAACTTAAACCTCTCCTGTGAACCTGTAGGCTCCTGCAAAGAGACTATTGTCGCAGAATTTTTTTTGCAGCATACTGTAAGGAATTGCTTGCTTTGAAATTTGTGGAAAAGCGAGAGGAGTACTCAAAGTTTTAAGGTGTAAAAAAACTTTTTGAGGAATGGGGTTTTGCGGCTTTACCTGTAACATAGTTAAAGGCAGGCAGAAAAAAAAAAAGGGTCTTGTCAGTGGGAAAAGAAAAAAAAAAAAGTGGATAGGTAGGGTAGTGAATAGATTTGTGCTTATTGCAGGATTTCTAACACCCAGCAACTTATGGAATCCTTAATTGTCATGTGGTAAAGCATTAGCTCCATGAGGAAACCAAGCAAAAAATCATGTGTGTTTTTGCCCAACGCCATTTTTGGGATAAATGATGTGCTTTTTCATTTGCAAAAGTAAAGCCTTCCTGTCTGACATCCAAGTGAACAAAATCTTTGCAGACAGCTTTGTCAGGGAGAGGTAATCACCCTGAAATATTTTCTGGTGAAAATACCCCACCCCAGTGAAGTAGTTGTGCAAACCCAAAGATTCCTTTCCAAAGAAGTTATACCTCTGGCAAGTTTGTGTAATCAAATCTTCAGCAGCAGTTTCACTGGCTGGCAGGGATGGTCGATATATCCTGTAACTTGGCAGAGTCTCTCTGGTTGTGTCTACCTGTTCTCTGGCTGGCCAAGGCATATCAGCTTCCCCACCAGCAAAGCGCAATAACCTTCTGCGGGTTGGTTATAACAAAAAAAAAAAAAAAAAAGGGATATATAAAGATGATAACAGTTGTGTTATTGATGTTTTTTAGCTAGTAGGGGGTATGTATGTGCTGGCATCTCTAAGAAAAGGTGCCAGCTGGGTGAGGTGCGATGCTGCCCCTTTAAGGGAATGCAGGCACATGTGTGCATGGGTATTTGTGTTAAAAAAAAAAAAAAAAAAAAAAAAGGGATATATAAAGATGATAACAGTTGTGTTATTGATGTTTTTTAGCTAGTAGGGGGTATGTATGTGCTGGCATCTCTAAGAAAAGGTGCCAGCTGGGTGAGGTGCGATGCTGCCCCTTTAAGGGAATGCAGGCACATGTGTGCATGGGTATGTGCAAAGCGTGTTGGAGCACAGCGGCATCACCGCATCTGCACATGTCACTCACCCAGCTGCCCAGGGACCGCAGCTCTTTTGCGCTGCTGTCACCAAAAATGCACTGTAGACAGCATTCGAAAACTTGTCAGAGCTGTGCCTTTGTAAGCAACCTGAACTGCAGGTAAATTTCAGACATTACTGCTAATAATCCCCCCCCTCCTCCTTGCATCGCTGCTGTTTATGGCTAGGGAGTTTGTGTCAGCATACGTGGGGTTTTCGTAGAGCTGCTGAGGGTTTAGCAAAAGTAGGGAAGTTTCACAGGAAATGTTGGTATGTTGAGGTGGGCTGATCTAAGGGTGTCGATAGGAACCAGCTGCTGGACAGATGTGCCCTCTCTTGTCAGTTTGTTTCTGATTGCTTAATTACCAGCTCTCTTGGCAGAAGTGTGTTGAAGTTTTTTGTTCCCATATGACAACAGACTTGTTGCAAACTCTCTCATTTGATTTCTCCTCCAGTTGCATTAAAATTATACATGTTAGTGTTCGCAAAAATATAGGTGTGAGGGTTGTTTACGTCCAGATTGCCGTGACTGGCAGGTGGGAACTCCTGAGCAGAATTGCCCAGCTATAGGGTATCCTCTATGCAAGCCTCTTTAATATTTCACTTTGATTTTTTTTTTTTATTTATTTTTTTTTTTTGCCTTTCCCTAAATATACTTGGGCAGAGCTAGCTGAAACACAGGCAACTGAGTTACAGTCCAGCCAGGCAGTTTCAAACTCTTTTTGAGAGACTGCTCCGACACGAGAGCCAAGTGGTAAGAGGAGTGAAAAGGGAGTTGTGGGGCTGGGATCCTGCAAATCGGCTTGATTACGGCTTCTGTGCATCAGTTGGGAAACAGTTGACTAAAATCTCAAAAAGAAAAGAGGATGCTGAAATCTATCTTTCCAAAAGTGTTTTGATTGAACAGCTTCAGAAATGTGTGAGATGCTGCTGGGTTTCCTGTTTACATTTCAAGTGTTTAATAACTTTAAGTGAAAATACACAATTTTAGCAATGAAATATTGTTCAACTGCTTTCATCAAGGTTTCACTTAGGTTTTCATAACAAGTTCTTTACATTTTTGAAACATTCTTAAAAATACTACGGTAAAAAACAGCCAGAGAGCTACAGATTATTCTTGGCATTACCTGTCTCCATAATGTGATCTATGTGATCGTAGAACTTACGTTTCAGGCTCAAAACTTTTCATCTTGTATGCAAAGTAAGTTCACATGTTATGTTATGCTATATTATGAATTCTAGTCAGATTTTACTGTAGATATTATAAAGATAAAATTGATTAAACTGGGACCATAGTAAAAGGATCTCTTCAGTGTCCAAGGTCAGGTAAAAGTGGCAATGGGGATGTGAATCACTTGCTTTGAATTTATGTGGGGGGTCAATTTAAACATCATGAATGTAAATATTATTTGTTAGTGGAATTCCGTAGTCACTGCTTGCTGTGCAGCGGTCATCTGCTGCATCTGTTGTTTTGGTTTCATGAATTAACAGTATATTCATTTGACTCATAAGGAAAAATACTAATATTATCGTACTTTAGAGTGATTCCATGTGACTTCATAGCACAACAGCTGTAGACTTGATATCCAAAAATCTGGAATCAGCAATAAATTTGTATTCACCTTCAGTAGGAGACCGTAAGTGGAAATTACAATTCTGATGATATTTTAAACCCATAAACAATTTGTTAATGTGTATGGTCCTGGTGGTAGGTATTATGTAAAATAAGAACATGATGTGTTTCACACTGAAATACAAAAAATAATTATCTTAGTTTGAACAAATAAAAAAATGTGAAATGCTGCGAGATCTCTTTCATAGGTTCACTTGAGCTGTAGATTTATTTTTCTCAGTAACTGTTTTCTATAAAATGTAAGTAATAAAAATCCTACATTTTATGCTGAAGCTGTAGTGTGATGTTGGTGTACATATTTGTTTAAATATTGGATCCACGATCAAATTTTTTCCTCTCTTCCTTAAAGTAAGATGAGCTTAAATTAATGTAGGATGAATTTAAATTAGTGTTGCTGTTCCTCAATAATCCTGTGACAGTTATGTCATTCAATAGGTATCACTGAAAATTGTAGTCTCTTTTCACTAAGAGACAATATAACATGCAAGACTTCTCTGATGTTTTGTGATTTGTTGTTTTTTAGATTTTTATCTTGCTAATAACACTTTTTCTAACAAACAGTTTTGAAAAAATAATTTTAGAAACTAAATTCATGTTTCGCCAGACAGTGATTAATATCTGTGACCTTTATTTTTGGATCAGGAACATAAATATACACTTTTTCCTGTGTCAGTCATTGTCTAAGATTTCATCTTTGTTCTGCTTTCCATTACATACCATGAATTATATGAAATTAATTTAATCGCTACTCCAAACAGAAATTAAATGTGCCCTAATCCAGAGTTACGTTGTTTGCTTTTACAACTGTAAGTCATAAGTAATTAATTTTCCTTGGAAAATTAATTCACTTACCATTCCCAGTAGCATCATATGTTGACACAGGGTTATAGATAGTTTAATATTTTTGTTCAGCATGTTGGCCTCAACTTTGGAAGACCTTAAAGCAAAACAAATTCAAATTTACTCAACTGTATATAATTCAGGGTTATTTAAAGTGAATGTTGTCTTTATTGCTGTCAACCAGCTGACGATGATGATTCTAAAATTATATTCAGTCGTCCAAAAACCTAAAGTCTATGGACAGATGTGAGTTTTTTCTTAAAAAAAAATAAATTGTTTCACATCAGACATTTGGATAACATGGCCACTGGAATGCCATCAGTAGTAGAAAAATTTAGCTCCTCGGAGAACATAACTATATATTACAAAGCCTTGGGCTAGAGGTGATTTTTTTTCAACATACCTTATGTTGCTTGAGATGCTTAGTAGGTGATTCATTACTCCTGTGGCACTCAGAAATTTCTTAGTTGACTTAATTTGGAAGATTGTTTTGTTTCCTGCATTGTTGTGTACAGAAGGGCAGCCCGTTGCAGTGCCGAAGGGCAGCACTGACTCTCGTGTGGGTGGCCCTGCTGCCCACAGCTGACTGTCCTCTCGGAGATGGCATTGAGTAGTGTGGGCCAGAAGTCTTCCGGAATGAGAGAGGCAGCTTTTAAGTCTAATCTTTCACGTTTGCCAGGAGAACCTCTTTTTTTTTTTTTTTTTTTTTTTTTTTTTTTTTTTTTTTTTTTTTTTCTATGCAGCTCCATAAAACATGGTGTTTATTACTTTGGTTTATTTTTATTTATTTAAGTCTCCCGGGTGAAACTCCAGTGACGGCAGTGTTGCAGTTCAAACAAGCGAGGCTTATTTTATAAATGTCCCTTTGTGGGTTGGTGGCTGAATTTTGCCTGAATGCAGGGGGTCAGTATCAGTGGCGTTTAATTTAGAATTTTGGGGGTGGAAAGTAGAAATTGACATTTAATTCCAGTGTAAAGTTACCACTAGATCAGGCATAAAAATATTATTGCATTAGCAATCACAGGAAGAAAATAAACTATGAGCACATTGTCAATATACAGTGATATGGCAGACTTGGGTAAAATAGAGCAGTAGATGGAAGAAAATACTTTTTCAGACACTTTTTTTCACCGCAACACTTTCTATCAAGTAGAGGGTGTACACAAAAGTATTGTACTAATAGAATTAAGTCCTACTGATAGTGCCAGTAAGGGTAACTTCATCTGTAGATAGCAAAATTGTGCATAGATAAATATTATTATGCATCTCTTATACACACGTGCATGTATGTATAAGTGAATGTGTTGACAGAGATCTCAATTAAATTCTGTATCTGTTTTTTTCAAATTCTATTGTTTTGAGTTTCCTGGTTCTACTAGAGACACTTAATGCCACTGTGTGTATCTGTTAATTCAACACATCTCAGTAGGTATTACTAGCTGTTTCATTTTTATGGTTTAATTACTTTCAAAAGGCTTCGCTATGATATATAAGAAACCAAAATCCCCTGTAAAGAAAACATCAGTCTGGTGAACTGAGTTTGGCAGCGTCCTTCTCCTTGACAATCACATATGTTGCTGAAGCTGCATCCTACCTACCGACCAGGCGATTCGTGTCTCTCTTACCTGGGCTGTCAGCTCTAACAAAGTGCTGCTCTTATCGAGCCTCCAAAAGTTGTTCATTTCTTCATTTTCACCTACTCTGGGATACGATGTACCTTCTATCTCAGGAAAATGAGAAGAAAGCACAAGGTCTATCCTTATCCTTTTTCCCTTATCCTTTTTGGGTTTTTTGCGGGAGCTTTTGCTGATTGCTGCTACGAGGAGGAGGCTCAGGACACCCTGCCCCAGCGTATCGGCATTCTCAATAGCTACCCTTCTGTGGTACTGTTATCTGGGTAATGTATGTAAAAATGGTGTTGTACATGAAATATTTTGGGAGCCAACCAAAAGCTGTTGCCGTTCTTACAAATTTCTTGGCAGTAGGAGTTTGTGTTTCTTTTGGGAATATTCCCATTCTTTTTATGATGACAGTGATTGTCTAAATTTGCAAGAAAAATGGACTTAAAATAATTATTGTTTAAGAAAAACTATTTCTTCGGGCAAAATTTATATTTTGAGCTTGACTGCAGTTTTGGATTAGATAATTCAGTTGGCACTAATTCTGAAAAAATACGTTGAGCTATGAAGTACAATAGCAAAAAGCCCAAGAAGCATGAACAAATGTGTACAGTGTCTCCTAATGTAAGTGCCTGGCTCTTTGCAGGCCACCAAGAAGTCTGCAGTGATTGACGTGCATTCTGGAGAAGCTTTTTTTTTTTGTCTTCCTCCCCCTGGCCCCCCCTGCAACAGTGTTGAAGTCAGTCAAAGTGTATAGACAAAGCTGAGTGAATACCAGTTTCCCCAGTACAGGGGCTATTTTTTCAGGAAGTCTAACTCAAACCAGATGTTTTGCTTAGACCTAGAGTTTGTTGCTGCCAAGCATCTCATCAGAGGTCAGAGTTCTGGGCTCAGGGCCCTGCTAGAATTCTTTCACAAATTGCTATTCGGTGAGGTTTTAATCCTAATGGAAAGAATAATGTGCTTGTAAAATCTGCAGTTATTACAAACACAGTATACATATTGTGGACTTCAAATGACTACATATTTCATTCCCATAAACAGGGAATGCAGATGAATGCAGTGTGTAATAGTTTTAGACATTCAAACTTAAACCAAGTATATAGTTTATACTACTGTTAACCATTTGCATTCTTAACACTCCTGTAAAATGAATAGTAATCTTGACTAACAATTGGCAGCTCAAAACAAAACAAAATGAAAAAACCTCTAGCACGTTTTGACTTGTAAGCTGTTTCCTGGAGTAAATAGGAAACCAAATGCTTTTGAGAATGTTCAAAAAAACTACTCTGCTTGCTAAGGCACTAGGTTTGGCACAGTTTGTTTCTTTCCTTCTTTCCTTTTTTTTTTTTATCGTCTCAGTTTTTAAATAGCTTGGTAGCAACATTTTATGGTCAACTTAATCTTACTTCAAGTATTTCTTCATACAGCTAATTAGTCATTCCCAAAACCTCAGAGTAGACTCTATATACTCCAGCTTACTTAAAAACGAATGCTGGTGATACAAAGTGGTAAGAACCAGAACTAGTGATGAAAAATCTCACTTTATTTTTTGTCTTCTTGTTGGGGAGCATTATTGATAAACCTCTGCTATGATTCCACTGAAGTGAAGTTTAAGTGTAAAGAAAAAAATCTCAGGTAACTGCTAGGGTGCTGCAGCCTGCAGCTGGAGAAATGCAGCTTGATACAGTATGAAGATTGAGACTATGGATATCAGAAATTAACGTATGCTACAGAAAGCAGTGCAACAGTGTGAAATTGGTGATATATCAGTACAGTGAGGCTATAACGATGAGTTGAGTTTTATGTTGTGCAGCATCTTAGTTTTCACCAAACACTGCTGATGAATCACATCTGTTATTTTCCAACTTTGATAACTCTTCAAACTTATAATTCTTAAATATGTACAATTATATTTAACTGTGCTGCTTCATCTCATTATAATTTGTGAATTATTTGTGAACTCATAAATGTGTTTTCACTTGCAAAAGTGTAGCTGAAGAAAAAAGTGGTGTCACTCAGAAGAGTTAACGTTATTCTGTTTGTGTGATGGTTGTAGTTGGTGATAGTCACGCTGGGAAGGAGGTAAATATGTATAAGGCAGTATGTGTGCATTAATATTTGAAATGTGAACATGTGCTAGGGTGTTCATCTACTGTGCAATTATTATTTTTTTTTTACTTATAATAAGAAAACTGCCTAATGAATGTTGATGCTCAAGTATCAAGTGGCCAAAGTAGCCTTTGGGGCTGGGAGGGAAGGAATCTTTTAAAAAATAGTATAACTCTTCAGTAAGCCTCCCTATGGGTTAAGTTTGTTTCATGGCATTGAATGTAGAGATTTGTGAAATAAATCACTGCTACATCAGTTTGGTTGTTGAATAAGAAATTGATGAAGCTGGTATTTGGACAGCAAATTCATTTTCAGAGACAATATGCATTTTTCAGATAACAGGGAAAAATAGCTTTATTCCTGCTGTATTCTTTAGAAAGGAGAATGTGGCCAAAGTGATATTGGTAAGTTTCTTTTCCATTATAGTGTACACTTGTATAAATAATATTTTCCCCTTTGTTCAATGAGTAAATGTGACTTATATTTGGATGTAGAGAACTGAATTAGAAAACTTGAGTTCTTTCAGTAGGTAGATCATAAATTTTAACTTTGTTCTGTTAGAACCTGCATTTTAAATAACTGAGACTGTTTCTTTTGTTTAATAAACACCTAAAACCCCATAAAGACATACTACTTTTATTGCAAGTTGGATGATGTTGGAGCAAGCTGCTGCCTCAAGGTGAGAAAGCGAGTATTAAACATGGGTTGAAATTAATACGTACAACCTCATCATTCAGATGCAATAAGAAAAAGTGGAGACAAACTGCAATCTTATAAGAGAAGCTTTTTCATATTAATGAGTTTCCATTTGCCAATAATTCTGTCATTTGTAACTTGAATCATTCATCACCCCTGCAAATGGTTCTTTCAAGACGTTATTTGCAATTTTGTCTTGTGTTTTTGTCCTTGATGTTGTGAAAATGACCGTCTACTGTTACAGGAATGAAAAGAGATCTCATTCAAACATCTTTTGTGTTTCCACTTTCAGTGAAAAATGTTTTTCAAACCTGCAGCTGGTTATTTCTGCAGGAGTTCCCACTTATATTCAGGTTTGATTGACATTTTGAAATGGCAGCTTTTCATGAAAAGCTGTTAACTTGTAGAATTTGGTTATGGTACTAAGACAGACTGACTTTGTTCTACTGTTGGGGCCTGTCCAACCTAAACACAACCCTGCATCTGAATTTAATAGTGCTACTCAGCACAGGCAGCACGAGCTTTTTGCTTCTTTCTTTTCTCATTTTTTTAACACTGGTGCTTCTGATGTGTTTTTGAACCTGATCTGATAGGTACTCATCCTGATATCTTTTCTGTCAGTAATTGGATTAATTGGCATTCTTCTTTCTCCCTCTCTTGGGCTAGCAGGTTTTGCTAGGTTGCACTTCCATAATTTGAGTGATGGAATATATTTTCATTTTACATGATGAAAATAAGTGGAGATTTTTTTTAATGACTGTACAAGTACTACAGTTTGTCTTAAGATAAAAGTGCCTATCTGCAGCCTTTATTACTACTTAGTTTTGAAGTTTTGAGTGTGAGGACAAGCTTACGTTATTAACAAATCTTCTGAGCAATGGCTGCTGATTTAATTTCCAGTCAAAAACTGAGTAAGCAGTGTATAACATAATTATTCTGCCCTCATCTTTACCGAGGTCATATTTAATATTATGCCAGAATGTTGAAAGGGGGTGAGACATTATGCAAAATTAGTTACCCTCTGCATTTCTTGCCAGCCTTCTAAATAAGGATATAAAACTACCTAAATACATTAGCTGAAAGGAAGAGGAGTACTTTTAACTTCGAAACAGATTACTATTTATATAAGGGAACTGAAAAAAAAGTAGAGATATAAGCATCCCAGTATCCATCACCAATGTTTACTGTTGTTTTACTCAAGTATGAGAAGTAAAACAAGGGAAATATTTGGGGTTTTCCACAGGTTAATGTATGAGGGAGCATTTGAATCTTGGTAAGTAATAGTGTCATTTGATTACAAGAGATTGTACATTGTTGAGCTGCTGATTGATTAAAAAGAACCTCATTTTCTGCATACTGTAGTTAAAATTTCTGCTCAACTATTCTCTTAGCTGGCTAATTACTGTTATAAAACCTTCTCTATAGATGTGCACCTACCCACGGTGATAGGCAAATTGATATATTCATCCAACCCCATGACAATGTAGTTTGTTTAGGATGCTGAGATGGTAAAGTATGTCTTCCTTATGCTGTCTCTACAAATGCCTCCCAAGTAATTGGTGATATGGTATCGGTACAGTTGCATTTTGATTAATATTAAAAACCATGTGTGTACTTGCTGTGAAATAAAATTTTATTTGCTTGATCCTTTTCGACTAAGTGAAAGTGAATGTTTTCTCAGATGGCTGTTCTGTACCTTCTCAATTTAAAAATTAATTTTTGAGTACCAACCAGAAGATAAATTTTATGTTGATGAACCAATGTTTACAGTTCTGTCCTGTAATTTGGAATGAATGCTTGCGAGCTTCATGTGAGCCTTCAAAGTAAAAGCGAAAGTGTCCTAGTTGCCACCCAGACATTACTATGAAAAGCTAATACACGCCACCACTATTCCTCCAGCCAAAGGCAGGATACATGGGTACAAGCATTTTGGTATACCCTTAAGGTCACTGTGAAATACTAGACCAATTGAATTAAATGGCAAACTGCCCACTGACTTTAAATGGAGCCAGGATTTTGCCCTTTAACTCTATCAAGCCCTAAGGGCAAGCAGATTTCATTCTTAAACAGACCAAAATGGTCTGTTTAAATGTTTCAAAGGAAAGTTGAGCTGTTGTGAAGTTTGACCCAAACTATGCAAAATGCAGAGGGCAGCATGGGAACCTTGAACTGCCCTTGGAAGTACTAGGGGTGCAGGTAGATGGCTACTGTTCTGTTGGATGCAGTGGAAGGTGGCTACCATTTTGAAATGCTGTCTTCTATGTCATTTTCCATAGGAAAATATTCTTTTTGTGTGTTATTGAATGCAAATGAACATTCTCCATTTAAAAATGGGTAGGAAAATACAGTGAGCAGGAGAGACTAATGTGCTACTGCTTCACACTATTCCTGTGCACAGTAAACTAGATTTTATTACATATTTCATGGTAACTTTTCTGGTATTTCTTCTTTAGCATTCTGCGGTAAATTTTCAAAAATGCATATGGTCATTTCATATGACGTGCTTTTTTTTAAAAGAAGGATCTGTTAAGACAGAATGTTTATCAATAAATTAAGGACCAAAACATTAGAATGATTTTCTGTCACAGAAATCTTGGATTGCAAGATAACACTTTAAAGGAAAATATTCATTTCAACCAGGTAAGCATACATTTAGGGTCTGCAAACTCAAGTGTAATACCTATTTGCAATGGTGTAAGTACTATATATTATTATTACAAAGTAAAATGAAAATTCTTTGGTGGGCCTGAACTTTTTTGCCACAGTTTAGGCAGACAAATTAAGCATCCATATAACACTTTTTTTCTTCTCTAATTCCCTGTTTTAAGTTATTGTGCTTTATTTTTAACTTCTCAAGCTTCCTCAACTTGCATAGAAATGGTGCTGCAAATCAAGATTCTCGTACCTATTAGCTACCGTAGGATTAGCAAAAAATCGTATATATCAAAACCTCAGATTAGGTGGGTTGATAATCTGAACATTCTTTGTAAGAATTAAAATCCTCCCTGTCTGGGGATTTTTTTCCCCCTACCCTTTATTCCTGCTGTATAATCATCCTTCTTTTTATTTTAATTTGGCTGATGGATGCAACTCTATGTTAATGAGCTGGAAGAAGGGAGTTAAGGAAATGTTATTTCCGTTATGTCCTCTTAAATTTCTGTCTCTTCAGTGGTAGAGGTTTATATCAGTGACAGGTCTCATCTATTCCTAAATTATAGCGAAACACTAATTTTAATCTTAATTAAGGCTGTTCTAAAGCAGCGTTCCTGAACATGCTCTCAGTCTTATCTTTTCAGAAGCTGTAAGTTGGCAGAGTTGCCTACTTGTTTTCTGTCTCTGGAACTGCTTCTTTCTATGGTGGTGTAGTAAAGCCATGTTGATGAATGTTATTTATGTTATGATGAATTAATATGTTTGGGATATCTCTCGATATGGTTTTGCCATAACTTTTCCCTATTTACCTGTTAGAAGTACTGTACTTGGAGTAGCACAGTTAATGAAGCTAGGAATTTTCTGTTAAAACACTATGGGTAAGAAGGGTAATGGTACAGATTTTGGGCTGTAGTGTGTGAAAAATAATATGCCCGTGCTCTTTAGTTTTGTAGCATTCCTTCCCTCTGTGTACACATCATTAGACTGTCTTTCTGTTTTATCACATCCTGAGATCTGATCCTATGTTGCTATTACTAGGTACCATATAATTTCCCAGCTCTATTTAGTAAGCCACTATGCTTCTTCCATAATCTTTTCTGAAAAGGCAGTGTCCCAAGTAAATGGCATATCTTCATGTATTATGGGGTTTAGTTTTTCAGGGCTTTGGGAAGCAGTGTGTTAAGGCTTCTGTCTCTTTGAGTGTCTGCATCCTGAATTTTAGAGATACCTTTCAGAATGGCTTTTTTTCCTGTGAGTGGGTTTTATGCCTTTTTTTCTTCCAGTCATAAAATATGAGGTACATAACTAAGGCAAATAGAAAATAGATTAATGTTTAAGTGATGTAAAGATACGAATGCTTTGTGAAACCTTTGAATCAGTTGGAAATGAATGAATTCTGGGCAAGCGCAACAGTCTTCTGAAAATGCCAGTGTGGATTTACATTCCTGGTATCCCAAGAGATAGCAAGCTGGAACTGGACTCTTAGAACACTCTAGTATGTGACAAAGGAATTTTATTGTTAAAAATTCAGGCTATTGTGTAATAACGTAATGTTTGCATAGCAATCTGTTTGCAGAATTTGAGCTGCTTCTGGGTTAGTAGCTGTTGGAAATGTTCTAGTGCTGTAGCTCTCCAGGAGAACTCTTTAAGTGGCTAAGATATGCAGAAAGAATTTCAGATTGAGAAAATGTGTATTTTAGTGCAATGAGGTGCAGCATGTGTAGATGGGAAGAGAAACAGGAAGCAATTAAACTCTCCTAAAAAATCTGAATTAGAACTGAATGATGGAGTAGACTGAAAGTACTTAAAGAAGACATCTGTGCATAAGCTGTCAAGAAGAACATTATAAATTGTAGCTCCTTGTTTGTTCCAAGTATAAATTTCAAAATAGCTGATGTGACTAGGAGCTTTTTGTCTTTAAGAAACATTTGCAAGGGGTATTAATTATTTCTTTCACATGATGTGATATAGTGTAGAGTCTGTGTGCAGTGCTCTCTTCTCATTTTCTTAACTATCCGTATTTCAGTATACTTGGCACCAGGTTTCCGTACCTCGTACCTAGAGGTCATTGGTATGTGTATAACCTGAACCATTTAGATGTTGGTTTCCAGGTTTCTTTTAGAAGCATACATGCAATACTAAAGGTATTCTTCTCATAAATCCCATCTAACTTAAAAGAAAAAAACCAAAACCAAACCAAAACCAAAGTACAGGCCATCTTTAATTTTTCCACATACCTGTTTTACAAAGTCAGTATTTTAGGAATAAACTGAAACAATTTTGGAGCCATTCATCCTATTTGGTTGTGCCTGTAAAGTGGTCTAGTTGATGTTGCTAGCAGTTAAGTAGCAGCAGAAGAACTTAGGATCAGCTTTTGGAGACTTCCCACTGCTAGGAGTTAACTACATCTGTGGTATTAAATAGTTCTGTTTTCCAACATCTTGTCTAAACCTTAAATCTCTTGGTCTGAGGGGATAGCCTAGTTGCATCTAAATCTTGCTTCTGACCTGAAAATAATTTACCAAGGAGGGCAGCTAAATTTTTATCGCTGAACTGGGCCTATGAGCACTTCCTCTGGAACAGGATATAGTGGATCCAGTTACAGCACTATTTTTACTCCAGCTGTGATAACTAAGACAATTGCTTAGTGAGAAGTGATTATTAGCTTCTAAAGTGAAGGGTATTTAAAGCTATGTTTTAATTGTTTCCCACTGATGCATGGGACAACTCAAAACAAAGATGCGAAAACATTTGTAAGCTGACCCTGGACCATGCAATCAGAGAACATAGAGATCAGTGAATGAACATCATAAAATATTGGAGAGGTAAAATGTGTGCTGTTTGCTTCTGGGTAATGATGCTCAGGTTGCAGACAGGAAATGAAGAATTGTAGTCCGTTCTTTTTCGTTCCCTACTACTTTGGTTTAAGAGAAATTCTTGTGATTTTGATTTGTCATCTGTAAAACTGGGACTGTTTTCAGGTACCTATATCTCAGTAGTGTGAAGTTTAAAGGTTCTGCGATGTCTGTGCTTGTGTGGCTGTGGCAGGGGAGGTTATTGCTCTTCTAATTTCACAATATCCTAGCAAAACCAGAACTGTTACTGTAAGAAAATATCTCCCAGAAGTTCCGTCGCCTACAGGTCAAAGTAGTTTGAATAAGCACACCAAAACCAAAAGTCACCACTTTGTATCTCTATACAACCAGCTATGTACTTTCTGCCACTGAAAGTTTGGGAGAAATTATGAGTACTTTTAGTGTTTTCTGAAAGGACTTCAGAGTTTATGGCAATGCACTACTCTTATGTGTGGATTTCCTAGACTCTAAGGAACAGGATCTAGGGAATCAATAAGTGGTAGCTAGAGATGGAGGGTCAGTGACTGGTTTGCTCATAGTCGCAGGATGAGTAACTGGAAAAGCACCACGTGTATTCTTGTATACAGCAGCTGTTTGGTATGTCTTTTCAGGTTGCCTAATACTCCCAAACCCAAATCTAAGCCTGTTTTAAAAGCTGTGTCCAGTTACTGGTAACTTTAAAAGGAATATAATTAATTGAATGACTTTGGGTTTTACATTCCATTCTCAAAACCTTCAACTGTTTATAAATACTTTATTGAAATGATCTCATGAATCACGGAATTGTCAGAGTTGGAAGGGACGTCTAGAGATCACAGGAACTCATGTCCTGAAGAAGACTGAATTCGAGTCAATTTAGCCTTTTTCATTGCTAATGACAGTGAGGCACAAATCGTAGAACTTGTATAACTGGATCCTATGTCTGTTGTAATGGACAAAGTCATATACATGTTATTTTAGACTAGTAGTTTATTCTAATGATGTCTAGTCCTCATTAAATTTATACTGTAAAACACCCAGAAGTCACTCTTTTCTGTATTGAAAAGGCTAACAGAAATTAAAATGGAACTCAAGTGAAGACAGAAGCCTGTTGAACAGATCACTTCAGATGAATTCTTTATGTACGTATAGAAGTAAAAGTTTAGAAAGGAATATTGAAACATTAATTCCTGATTCAGCTAAAACCTCTCAATATTTGTCTTTTTTTAAACAGAAAATGATATTGTTGAATGTGCGTTTTAAACCTGTATCAGAGCTGTGTGTGTTTCAACTGTGGCACGTGAACTTGAGAGCTTTGCTATGGTAGAAAACAAGGAAGCTGAGGTTTGATGAGCTTCCACATCATCTCTGGCCTCTGATCTCTTTCTGTTGTGACATGATGCTAACCCCTTTCAGCAGATCAGGACTAGGTGCTGAAAAGTATTGTGTCCTTGCCTGTGTGAGTCAGAAAGCCAGGGTCTTCTGCCTGGCACTGGGATGTACCTGAAGACCTGACAGTCTGAATGTTACAAGTAAAACACCCTTGCATAAGTTTTTTGTTTTGTTTTGTTTTTTAATCTGCACATCAAATGTTTAGGAAAAAAAAAATATCTTAGGATGTGGGCTGATGTGGTTTTTTTCTGTTATAAATAAGCTAAGCTAACAATTTAAAGAGGAAATTGTTCTGACTTTGTGATGGAAGAGCATCCCAGGCAGCACAGAATCACCAATGCTTTTACTTTTTAGGCTACATTTTCCTCTTCGCGTTCTTGACTGCCTGTGTTTATTATGGGTAAAAAATAGAGTGGTTTTCTGGAACTTTTCCTCTAATGGAGCTTCATATTTTGTCTTCCTAGAACTTTTCTTAGTTTTTACAATCATATGAAAAGCTAATTATTTTGGTTGTTCGAAGTCTACTGAACTATCTACCATAGTTACTGAAACGTTCCAATCTCCTACTAGATTATCTTTTTAATTAAGATGACTGAATCCTGCAAACATATGCAGGATATGCGCAATATAGAAGTGGCTTATCAGTAAACTTCCATAGATCTTTGCTCCAGTTCAGTAAATTTAGAGGCGTGTATTTGCAGGAGTGCCTTTGGATGCAAGAATTACCTTTGAATTTGGTACAGACCAAATCTTTGTGTGGCTGTGAACTGCATCCTCAGTTATGTCTTGCTCTGAGATGAGTTTGCAGGCTGGGAATGGCTCTAGCTGACCACGTGTCCTTCTTTTGCATCAGACGGTAGAAGTTGCTTGGGCCAGAGTTGGTGATGATGACTTGCCAGGTGTACCTGTCTTCCTCATCTCGCCATAATTTGGATTAACTCTGCTCTTTGTATCAGCCTAGCCATCCGTGTGCTCTAGACCATGCTGCAAGAGTCGGACTTGAGCTTTCTTGCTAAGCTTTGTGTGTTCCAGAAGATGAAGCTTGGCCACAGCTGATCTAAGGTGTTTCAGTTGCCTGCTTCTGTTCTCAGAACAACTTTTGCCTTGTGTGAGGGAAAGTCCAAAGCTTCATGCCTTAATCTCGGCTACTTAGAAGAACAACTGTCTTTTGGTGTTCTGAAAATATAAATTACATACAGAAAGGAATATCCAATAATAAAGATAATTTTTTTTTCATATTTAAAAAATCTGGATTCTTGTATTACAAGTAATAATTTGCCAAAGCAGACACACATTGAATAAGGCTTTCTAATCATTCTGTTGATCTATCTGATACCTCATATCTTAACTCCCAGTCCTGCAAAGCACAGATAAAACTTCTTTGGACTTACGTCCTCAATTAACAGAGTAGGACATCAGCCAGTGATTTCAGTGGAGCAGCACTTGGTTCTGTATTGCTCTTGACATTGTAAAGTGAGGGTATACTTCTGAAAATGGTGGGAGGCAGATGTAAGTGCTGCAAAATCAAGAGATGGTTTTAATTCCCTTTCCGCTTGATAATATACCAGCTTGCAGTTGTAGATGTTTGTATAAATAGAGAACTTGATTCCCTCTGCCTTACAAACCTTAGCAAAGCCAAACCTGAGGTGGTACAGTTCCTTTTTGGACTAAATGCTTTTATAATTAGAATTTGTAAAGATACCTGGTTTTAAAATGGTAGTTTTTAGGAGTTTCTAAACACTTAAATTCTCCAGTACTTTATTTCTTATTTCTTTATAATTTGTCAAGCTTGCCAAAAACTTGTTTTGGTTAAGCTTTAGATCCTTTATTAAAAAAAAAAAAAAGATTTTGCAAGAGGTCAGTCTTTAAAATGAATGATGCTGTAATCTGTGATCAGATTACACATTTGCAATTAATATGTTCATATGTTAATACATGTGCAAAGTTAAAAGCTCTAACTTTGTAAGTAACTTGTAAACTTTGTAAGTCAGTAATAGTAATGCAATGATTGTTTACAAATCTTCCACTGGAGAATACCTAAGAAAACTTTGTTCCAAGCAAGTTTTATTAATTTGCTGCACTACAAAATTTTATATTATTTTATATGTTTACAAATAACTTAAACACTATATTTATGTAATGTTTTAATGAAACCTTTTGAAGGAATTATAAAAGTAAGGGTCATATTATGAGGCCACAAATCACAACGTCTGGCAGGAATACTGGGAAAATAAGTGGTCTTTGATTTGCGCTTTTCCCTCCTACCTGCTGAGATCTTATTTATTTAAAAAAATATGTATATTGCAAAAGTAGTCAATTGCTATTTCCATTTACAGAGTAGTACATGAATTATTCTTGTTTATGCCATTCTACTAGTTCATTTTTATGTCTCACTTTTTATATTATGCTAGTCACTTCAGTAGTAATGATCAGATACCTTCAATAGTGATTCTGAAATGTTGCTTGGTTTTGAGAAGGAGAGAAATGTTGGTGCTCATTCACTTGTAAAAATTGACATTGAGAACTTAATTTTTTTTAGTGCTGACAAGTTAGTGTAGCTAATTTATTATTCAGTCCTGTCAGCTTTTCAGCCTCCAATGTGCAAACATTTCGCTTGTGCTATATATGTAATAGGAAAAGTACTAAGTATACGATTAAATGCAAATTTTGTCAAGCTTAGTGCAGAGCAGGTTATTAAAAAGGCACAGACTTACTACATCAGAGATTTTCTTTTTACAGATTAATTATTTATGCTTTTGCTTTAAATATAACTTGCTGTTATATGTAATGAGTGGTGCTGAAATTGGTTTCAGTTACCAAAGATGTGAATGACACAATGGAGGCTTATGTACTCTGCCTGTCAAATCCATAAACACTGGGACTGAACAAACTTCTGTTTTCCCACATGTTTCCTGGTTTTCTGTCAGCCTTCAGTCTTCCATGGGTCATTCAATAAACACTACCCTGGGTGACTTTTTTGAGCTGCCATATGTCAATCAAAATGAAGTGCATGCTTTTTAGTAAGCAGAAAAAGTAATCTTGCTTTATTTGAGTTTGGCTGTGTCTTCTGCAGGACAGTGTCTTGCTTTTTTGTTTCATTCCTCACTTATTTTTGCCTTTAGCTTTGCAGTGGAAGAGGTTGGGGGTGCAGGGGGGGAGTGCCTGATAAAAGCAAATAAGCCAAATAAAAGAGAGGGACAGAACTGAACAGCAGGATTTGCAAGTGTTATTTAGAAATATTCAATTTTAACTGATCCACTTCAAAAAAAAAAAAAAAAAAAAAGGGGGGGGGGGGGGGGGGGGGGGGGGGAG
>NW_015090922.1:11785197-11792174 GCF_001431845.1 Calidris pugnax | reverse complement strand
GGGGGGGAGGAGGGTGATGAGGTGAAGGGGTTGAAGAAGGTCAAATTACCTAAAAGCTTTTTCCAGCAAGCATTTGAGGAGGTGGTGTCACTTTACATAATTTTTTTTTCCTCTTAATTATATTGTGACTAAATTTGTTGGTGTGGGATTAAAAACCTGAATGTCATTGTTTGGCATATGCATTCTTTTCTAATGAGGGAGTGGATATGTCATTGTATTAAATATATTGTCAGTGCATTGCTGATATGAGTCACCTGGTGTAGTGCTAACTGTGTTTGTGTACTAACTTTGAGAAAGCCAGTGAGCAGAAGAAGTTGCTTATATTAAAAATCTAGGATACAGTAAAATATGTATCTACTATAGAAATTTTTCCTTTCTAGAAAATACCCTTAAAGGAATTTATCCTTTTTTTGGTAGTTTTTAAAAATATTCCAGGTAGCATATTCCACATGAAAGAGGAGTGAGAAGAACCCCAATGTGTCTTCAATGGAGCTGGAAGAAACGTGTGTGTTTTTACAGGCTTTTACCAAGCTCCTCGCATCTCCTGGGGGCTCCCTTTGCTCTGAGTGAGGCCAGTGGGAACTCTATACCGAGGAGCTGCTGTTCCTCACCTGTTTGCTGCAGGGGGATGGATGGGCACTGACTCCAGACTAAACAGAATTCCCACATATGAGCAGACTCACTGCTGTATGACTTCCGTCTTGTCCCTCTAGAAATGTACTATTCCTTCTCCCTATCTCTATCAGTATAATCTTTTTTTTTTCCTCTTGTCCTTTGGCACTTTTCAGGAAGATCCCCAACTGAATTTGTTGCCTTTCAGAGATAGGGAACTCTACTGCTGATGGTCCTTGCTTTATCTTTCTGTAGCATTGCAGGGTATCCACTGTATATGTAGAGCCTTAACAGCTGCAAAATACAGTTTTGGACTGAAGTTGAAATGTAGGCTTTCCACCTAGTGGCTTGGGTGATCATCTTTGTTACTTACTGGAAAAAGAAAATGTCCCACTGAAATCTCCAGGAGTTATGCAGTTGATTGTAATTGCAATTCAGTGACCCGTAGTCACATAACAATATGTGTTGGAGCAAACTGGAACCTGCTCTGGAAAGAGGAAGATATTTTTTTAATATATGTCACTTGCTGGTAGCTTGCTCATGTAAGAAGTTAGCTTTAGAAGTCATACATATTCAGCAACCCGTTTGAATACTTGTAACAAGCCTAGCAGTACTACTGTTCTGTTAGAAACACACACAAGTAAATATATGATGAATTGCAGCAAATTGCAAGTAACTTGAAGCATTTACATGGCCAAGTGTGCATTTTTGTTTTCTTTTTTTAGTGTCAGAGCTGACAGACTTTGTTTTTGTTTTATCATTTTCTTTGAAAATATAAATCCAGTTCTCTCTCTGGGGATATTCCAGTAACAGTAATATGCTGTTAAAATAAACAGAATTTGAATTTTTGAAAACAAGAAATGAGTCAGAGTTAAGTACATAGGATAACAATATATCCTATAACAATATAACATTTGGAGAAACGACAAACAATCCTCAAAAGAAATTCTTGAAGTTGTGTCCTTTTATCAAACATCAGAGGGATAAGCTTGTTTTCTTAGAATTTAACTAAAAGGGATTTTCCAGAGGATGCTAGAGATTAAAACACCCTGCCTGAACTTTCCAACGTATCCACCTGACATGTAAGGTGCATTTTTAATTTTTTTTTCTAATTCTGCATATGAAAAAGTACTTATCGTTAGACTATTTGTGTTACGTCAGTCCTGTTGTACATAAGGACTTGTTCTGGATGCATTTTGCTTTTGTGGTTTCACAAACATTTGAAATGCAGCTGATTGTATGTCAGCCACAGCACTAGCAGAGAATGTTTTGCCCTTTTTTAAATTTTAAGACACGTTTCCATGGATTGAATCTCTTCAAACTAATATAGTTTTGAATTCTTTTTAGGATGTGTTGTCCCACCTAATTTCTCATTCAGTAAATGTCATTCAGGCTGCACAGTTATACCACTTTTTAAAGAAAAAGAGTATTTTTTCAAGAGGCATGTTGGCTAGTCTCACATGCCAATATTAAAATTCATGAATATAGAAGTTAAAGGTAGGTACCAACAAATTAATGTTTTATGAGGTGTTAGAAGTGTTTCAGGACTTAGTTAAAGACAGAAAAAATTAAATTGCATTTACTTCATTGAAGGTTGACTTTTTGGATTCAAAGGACAAGTGAGGTATGACTTGATCAAAAACCAAAATAGATTGTGGGACGTGCAGTTCGGGCTTATTTAGGACAAATGTTGATCTTGTTACATACTTTAATGCCGAGCCTGGGTCAAGAACCTGCAGGTTGCTGCCCAGACTTAAGAACTCTTCCCCTCCCCACTGCTTTGTGACCAGCACCATTAGGTCATGTCTGTACTACATTTGTAGGCTCTGCAGGGTACGAATAACTCTTATTCAACTGCGTTGTAAGGTGCCTCGCTTGGCTCTTGGGCATTGTAAAGTAATACCGATGCACGGGCTGGCCCTGTCAATGTCTGCTAATGTTTGTAAATGTAAAATAATAAGTATTTAAGAACTGTTGTTTGTTGCAGTAGAAATTTAAGCTGTTTGAATTTGTCTTTCATAGAAGCATACAGTCATACCATATTTTCTAAATTTCATAGGGGACCAGGTTACCAAATGCATTACAGTTATGTGTATTGTTTTAGTATTTGTGGGGTTTTCTTTGGTTGCCAAAGGTAAAGACAGTCAGCGTACTGGTCCACCATCTGTGCCCATGAAGGCTAAGTACAGCCTCCAGGCTGTGTGTGAACAGCAGTTCTTTGGCTCGATAAATTTGATATCCTAATGACAAATGTATTTTTACAGTGTCTGTACGGGTGTACTGCAGAAAGTAACTAAGCTGAGAGGCTATTTAAAATACTGCCTTTCTTTTGTGTACATTAACAGGTGTTTGAAACTGGAAATTGGCTTTCAATTACAGTTTTAGTAGCACCCTCTTAAAGAACAGATAGTTTTTTAGTAATGTCAATTATTTCGAGTGAGCGTTCATACTTCTTGAATTGGAGTAAAACAATAATCCTTGTTCCCTGCTTCATACCATATAAAAAGAAAAGATAGCTGAAGTATTAAGGAATATAATAATAGGACAAAACTATCATGCATAATCGACAGATGTTCTTGAACACTGTTCTTTAGTGTTAAACATTCTGTGCTGTGTTTAGAGAAAGTACATGAAATGAAGTTATATTGCTTTTTTTTAGTATGGATTTGCAGAATGGTGGTTTTTAAATGTGCAATATAATATTATTTTTCTGGTAGTTTTAACAAATTTACCACAGACTAATTTGAGCAGTAATCATGACCAGAAATCAAAATAGCAGCCCTTGATTTTCTTCCAGGGTCATGAATGTAAGTTACACTTGGGATATATAGGATACTCCTTATAAAAATAATAGGAAAATGTAATGTTTTAATTTCATTTATTGTTCAACTATAATTATTTACTGTAGCAGTTTCAATTTATCAAGTACTTTAATTTTATGTATCTTGTTCCCTGGCTCACTTGATAATTCCTTGGAAAAAAAAATACTTAAATATGTTTAGTGCCTGATATTTCTAAGGGCAGATTAATTACTATAGTCTTCCCCACAAAAAAAAAACCTCAATCCAAACAGATGTCTAAGTACTTCCCAGTGCTATCCATGAAGCAAGGTGGCTTTGTTTTCTGGAGAGTGATGGTAAATGAAGGTTCTCAGATTTGCACTGGACATCTTGCAGTCTGTGGCAAATCCCTTATTTCTGCTGGCCTTAGTTTCCATAAATTGCAGGTATCAATCCCTTTTATTACTTGAACATCACCATACAAAATGAAGTCTTCTGATCCAGATCTCCTATTCCAGCAGTGAATATTCTAATGGAGGTCATTTCTGAGTATCCTTTTAATGAAACAATAGTGATTTATTATAAATTCAAAATTATATTTAAAAATCACACCAAAGGACATGCTCCTACTGGTTAGGTATAGCTGCTGGGGCATCTTCTGTGCTTGACTCTGAGGAAGCTGCTGGTAGGAATGGTTCCGCTGGCTGGCGGAGCTGGCTTCTCCTGGTTTTGTGAGGGGAATTGCGGGTGCAATTGTCCACACGTCAAGTCAGTTATTAAAAGAAGAGCATGCTGCTTAAGAAGAAAAGACAATACTTTGCAGTTTTAGTGAGGACACTGCTATGCATAGAGGTACATTCAGAGTTACTGTTAATGGGAAAATGTTTTATTTAGAAGGAGGAGATCAGCTGATGTGACGATCTACTACATTGGTGTGTGGAGGGGTTGTTGGAGTCCACACGGTGTAAAATTCTGCATAAGCACACTTTGAAAGTAGCTTTGCATATTGGACTTGGGCTTTATTGGTACAGGTTTTATTGTGATGCATTTAGTTGTAACAGTTGAGAGCGATTCCAGCCTTTACAGATTGTTGTAGCAAATGAGTAGCATGGAGTATGTGTGCTTCTAGTAGTGTCTGAATAATCTGATACCACCCCGGTGCATATAAATAGTACATGGAAGTATATAATATCATCTAACCTCTGATATTAGAGAAGATGAGTGAAATTTTTGGAATACTGGAAAATGCACTGCACTTTAACCTTTCTGAAATGTAACCTGTTAGCAGTAGGAAGTCTTGACAATGATACTGAGATAATGTTTTCAATTGACTACTTTTAGAAACTAAATTCAAAACACTACTCTGTGCTTTGAATCAGTGTAAAGAGGGATGTAGAAATTTCTTCATCGCAGCAGAAGGAAACTGTGATGGTCAGTAGCTGCATCTTGGAGGCAGATTTGCTGTCTGTTCCTCGTATTTGTAGCTTAACGTTGTTCACGAGCTGAATGCATCTTCTGTGAGGTATGGGTAGCTTAGGGATTGTTTTAGCCAACTCTCTTATGTTTGTCCAGTTCTGTCAGATCTACCCATTCACTTTTTCTTTATCCATGCCTTCATGTACATGCTGTGATTTCCATTCCAAGTGGTACAACTGTTATATATCGGAGTAATGAAGGAAAACTTGTGCACGTCTTGTTTTGTTTTTTTTAAAAGTCGACTGTCAAGAAGCAATAAAATTAAAAGATGCAAATCATCTTTGAGAGACCCAAGAACTTTTTGGCTTCCTGGCAAAAGAAATAGACAGTTGAATATTACAGTTTTTCCAAATTGTGTGTACTCTGTCACGTGACTTTTACACAAACTATTACATCCACAAACTTAAATCTTCAGATAAATACCAACTTCACATTTGAGGATCTCTGAGCACTTGTCCTTCTTCCACTAACAGAAGTATTTCAGGATATGATATATCCTTTCCTTGTTTTGTGGGAAGTATAGTTGGCTGAATTGCTGTCTAGATTCACTTTCAGCAGACTGGAAATAGAACTTCTGCTGAATCAAGTACCTTCAGAAGAAATGCTTAGAAAGATTAGACCAGATACATGGATTACCTTCTTTGCTACACCCTTTACTATAAGGCATTGTAGAGACAATGGCTAATGTCTCTGTTTTTAATCACGTAACTGCATGTTATTCTTCCTGAAGAATGATCACCTTAAGGAATGAGACAAATCGAAGGAAAGAGCAGTCTACCCTGCTCTGTGCCACAGACTCTACTTAATATTCTGAGTAGCAGTTTTAGACTAAGATTTTTGTAGAGGTAGCCAAGAACTGCTACAGTTAATGGAACTTGTTAATGGAACTTGTGAAACTATATGGTAATCAACTTCCAATTAACTACTTTGAGTCAGTAGCCTTTGCTGAAAGCAGAAGGAAATTTTGAGTACTGTGCATTTTTTTTCTCCTTTTGTCTTCTTCCACCATAATGAAAAAAATGTTAAATTTGTATCTTATTAAATTTTTGATTTGTGGTTCATCTTTAAAAATCTAGCCCAGTATTTGGCAGCTGTACTTGGCAAAAAAGACAAAATGTGGGTGTTGTATCTGAACAATTTTATTCTGGTTCTTGGACTGTATTATATAAATGCATCCTTGTCCTTGCACGAGCGTGCGTGTGAGCTGGAAGCATCTGGCTCTAGTACCTTATGGAGCTGATGGCAGGACAAGGGAATATCTAGAACATCCTCACTAAGAGAAGCTGCATCTTCAGTAAGACAGAAAAATAGAAACATGAGGCTTCTTTTTAGGACGAGGGTTTTTGTATATATCTCTGTATTCAGAAAAGAAGCCATCGTGTTGTAGTAGTAACACGTTAGTAAGTAGAAACTGATATTTGATCTGCAGGGTATACAAGTAAGCTTTGTGGTTGTGAGGCCAAGACTATATGCAAATGCCAGTACTGATGCTTGTACGTGGCTTTTTGCATGTGACTTTTATATAGGAGGAGTAGTGTTGGCGAAATTTGTGCTTCCTGTTTGTAGGTAACTTTATTATGTATTGCATCATGAAAATACATCACATTACCATTACCTGAAATGAGGTGGCTATGAATTATGTGGCCATAAGTTTTACGATTACTTCAGTTCTTAACCACTAGTTGATGAACTGCCAATATTAGTGTATTGGGATTGATGTTGTTGGCATGTTAAATTTAACTGTGAAATCTTTAAAAGATCTGAACGGCTTAGAAGGTAAAACAAAGCAGTGGATGAAGCGTTTGGTGTCATGGCGTGGATCCAGCTTGATGTCCTAAATGAATGCATCATGAAACCACAACAGATCAACCCAGATTTACATGAGTGACGTATAAGATCCCCAAAGCTAAGCCGACATAGTGATTGAATTAGCTCCTGCATTTAGAGAGGCTTCTCCCTCCAGGTCAGACTTCTGAGCACTGATGGGCTTGTGTGGGGAACTAGCAGTTACGGACTGAAGTATGCTTATGTTGTGGAGGAAAAGAAATCTTAGAGCTTCAGAACTTTTATCTTTGACAAGTGTGACTGATTTTCTTTTTTTTTTTTTTT
>NW_015090922.1:11747436-11785039 GCF_001431845.1 Calidris pugnax | reverse complement strand
CTTTTTCCTTTTTGCGTGTGTTGTTTATTTTTTTTTTTTTTTTTTTTTTTTGGGGGGGGGGGGGGGCGGGGAGGAAGGGAGGTGGCAGAGAAAAGGGGAAACACTACGAACAATAATGGGAAAACTGGAAGAATTTCCATTAGTGGTACTTCGGTAAAGGACCTGCCAATCTTCCCAGAAATAACTCTTCAAAATCTGAAACATTTTGTTGCCGCAGGGCTGATACGTACCTTATGTATTGCCCACCCTCACACAATACCTGGTTTGTTCTATTAGTTAATAATAACTACTGTACTGTAATGTGATGCTCATAAATAGGACAATTTTGCAGACATTTGTGTGTGCAGGTACAAAAGTACAACATTTGTGATCTTTTCTCTAAGAACTGTATTTTTAAAATACTGTCTTCTTTTTATTAAACTGATATTATAGGTACATAAATATGAGATTAAATACAAGATATAGTGGATGAACAAAAACATTACTCCTTTTGAGTAATCATTATGTTTAATATATTTTTGTTTTTATATGATGCAGGGAAATAGTTATTTTAAAAAATACAGTAATTTGAAGATGGTCTTATTTTAGGGATTTGTATCATGACAAAGATTTTCCAAAGAGATACTGGAGACCTTTTAAAAGTATATTCTACAATTTGTTTTTAACCTGCACCTTCACATAAGATATTGATAAGTTCTAGCAACTATTTCATTAATGTTAGTATTGTTTGCAGTTCTTATTTATGTGCACTTCAATATTTCAGTAACCCGATATCTCCATTTTTGTTTCTCAGCATGATGTATCACAGACTTTGCTTAAAGCAACTCTGGACAGTGTGGTTGAAGAGTGTGTCAGTTTTGTTGGAGTTGATATTAACATCTGCTCAGAAATACTATTAAGGTGAGTCAAACATTTTCCTATTCCAGTAATTGCATGGCTCTGGATCACAGAGGTCTCTGTTTATTCTGCCATCTGACTCAAGCTCAGCTGGAGCAAATGGCTCTTGTGTTAAACTTCCAATTACATGAAAATGACACATTAAGACAGTATTTCACTGGATCATTAAGAGTCGGTTTTTAAGGTTGTGTGTGATTCGCCAGGGTAAAACTATTCTTCAGAGAAAAACAGATATTTAAAAATTTTGAACCCATGCTGCAATTTTAGAAAAACTTGATATAATTAATTCATGTTTTTACAGTGAGAAAGGGATTTTCAAATATACTTTCTGTCTCTTAGAAAGTATTTTTATAGGTACTGCTGAGTGGAACAGGTTGTAAAAAGTTGGGTGAGGAAAGGAGAAAAGGAAAGATTTAAGGTGAAACTGCTGAAAAATGTATCCCCTTTTACTGAATTTTTTTTAAGTAATTATGCTATATTTACTTGGAAAATCTTCTGGATTTTATTTCTCTTGGTTAGCAATTAAAAGCTCATTCTCTCTTTTGAGTTTGTAGAATTGAGAATCGTTTAGCTGAGCAGCCTCTCAGAGGAGCAAAGTTTTGCTGTCATCCTCTGTAGTAGGAGGGGAAGAAAAAGAACGTTTGTAACCTAGCTAGTAATAGTGATATTAGGTATTAAATCTAGGAAAAATGTATTTTTTCCTAGTTCTCTTTAATTTTTTTAACCCCTTATTTTCATTCCTGAAAATGTCTTTCCATAGTTTGAAGAGGCTCTCCGTCCATTCTTTTTGTTTTTCTACTTTGTCTGTATTCTTTTTCTGCGGGTGTATCTAATTCTTAGCCTGACTCCCGATTTACCTTCTGTCTTACCTTCTTTCAGACTTCGATCAGCCTTTAGTAAGAAAGCAAGCAGTACCTATTGGTAAACGGGGCTGACCAGCTGTAATTCATGAATAAGACCCTACCTGAGCAAGTGCAGTGGGTGAGCCCTGTCAGCCTTCACAAAACGGTGAACATGGAGTGACCCTGTCCAGTCTTGGTTACTTGCAGTAACCACGTTGGCTCAATACTTTGGTCAAATTAACCTGGCTTATGATGCTCGTATGCACATGCTTAATCTCCAGCAGTTCAATTCTGCTGTTCTGTGTAGGTGCAATCTGAATTTCCCTCAGATGTACAGTGTGTGAAATTGTCGCCCTAGATAGAATATACCATCAGCAGGGCTTCCTGGTCCTGCTTTCTGATGCATCAAATGCATCGGTTGATACATATGACATGGAAGGGGTGACAATGCTACTTACCTTGCTGCCAGGTATGACACTTGAACGACTTGAGATCATTAGTGGAAAATTCTGTGAATTCAGTGTCATGTTCCTTTGTCAGTGTGTGTTAGCTGGATTTCATAATGTTTCTAAGAATTTTTTTGAGAAAATTCCATTCCTAATGATTAATATTTTGTCTGTGGTTAAATGGTGTGTCTCTCCAATTTAATTCTGAGGTTTCACCAACTTTGGATTATTTTTAAATGTTTTTTTAACTTTTGCTTGGGCGTAAGAACAATGGAGAGATATTTTTTTGATTATTACTTTTTCTCCAGATTTTTTTTTTTTTACTATTCTTGCCAGGTTTGCTGGTCATGTTTTTCTAGAATTGGCCCATGGCACTTCACACACAGGTTTCTGCTGCCATTGACTTCAAACAGTGGCATCTGATATATGGAGCCAGATGGGTGACATTTCCTTCTCTAGTGCCAGGAGTAACTGCCCACCACAGCTCTTTTCCCTCTTTCTATGATTAACGTACTCCATACACAGAAAGTTGTACTCGCATGTTCGTACAGAAAATGTGCAGCAAACCCACTGCTTCCTGAAGGAACTTGGCTAACTGCAGTTGCACTTCACAGGTGAGTTCTTTGCCAGATCCGAGCTGCCCTCAGAGCAGCTCATGCAGCCTGTTCCCAGCTGCTCTTTTATCTCAAGAGCAGCTGAGAGAAAAGGAACAAGCTGTGTGGATCTGTTGAACTGCGTGAGGAAGGCAAGCTGCTCCCAGCCACTCTCCTTCTGGACAGCAGACATCAGCCCCTCATGTTGGGGCAAGGTGTTGTGGTGCCATTGGAGGAGAATAGCTGAGGGGGGGCTGTTCTCACAGGAACAATTTATCTGTCCTGAACCTTCCTCCCACATCGTTTCCTGAAGAGGGCAGCTGGGGGCAGACCATAAGACATGACAAATTGAGTTGGCATTACAGAAATAGCCAACAGATCATAAATTACACGTCCCTGGCTTACTAGTTAGGTATGTGCAGAACTGTATTGCTGTACCAAGTTTTGTTGACTCGAGTGGATTCCTTCCACAGAACTAAGAGAAGGGATACTTTTTCAGAGGGTGCCTTTGGTCTGGGAGTTTATTTGCAAATTTCTTAGCTGTTTTTAAGTTTTGTAAACCAGTTTTTCTGCAGAAAT
The DNA here is from genome assembly GCF_001431845.1 of Calidris pugnax. Classification (NCBI taxonomy): domain Eukaryota; kingdom Metazoa; phylum Chordata; class Aves; order Charadriiformes; family Scolopacidae; genus Calidris; species Calidris pugnax. The sequence goes on along the minus strand of NW_015090922.1, from coordinate 11,781,682 downwards.
GTGTATCCTGGACTTGTATTAATGATTGTTCAATGGTATTAAATGTATTCTGCAAACTTTTCTCTTAGACATATTGCAGGACTGAATGCTAACAGAGCCAAAAATATAATTGAATGGCGAGAAAAGAATGGACCATTTATAAACCGAGAACAGCTCAAGGAAGTTAAAGGTCTGGGTCCCAAATCCTTCCAACAGTGTGCTGGCTTCATCAGATTCAATCAAGAGTATATAAAGACATTCTGCAGGTAACAGAGATGTTGGCTATCTTGACTAGGTTATCCAAAATATTATGATAAGACTTCTTCCCTTTCTGTTTTGTATTCAGGCTTGAGATTTGAGTAATCTTAGGGCTTTTCCCTCTGAAAGACAGTATCTTAACAAATAAACTTCTTTTAAGTCAGTTGTTGAACGTAGGTCTTCTCTGATAATTGTGGTTTATTAGCCTCATACTCTAATTCAGGATTTCTGTAAGTATGTAAGTTTAATTACAAATCCTGCCACCAAATCAGTAGAAGAAATTTGGCATGCCTCAGTGGTGTGATATGGGTTATTAAAACCATTCTTGCATTTCAGGCATAATTTAGAGATTTGTAAATTCATTTTAATGTAGTAAATATTACTCTGCAGAACATAGTGGTAGTAAACTAGAGTGGATTTTCAGAGTTTCAATTTCAGTACCTGGAGGAAAAAGTTGGATAAGCTGCCTGGACCAAGCTCTGTGTTATACTCCTGTGCCTAGCCACCGTGATGTGACCTGTATCTCAACACTGGGTCATCTTTTTCCTGCCATTGCATTCCCTGTAGCTGTACCAAGGCTTTCCTTCTTGAGACCATTCATTGTACTTCTCCTCTTCACCTGAAATCCTTCCTCTCCACAACTGAAAGTGCCCTTTCTAGGGCAAAGTCTCTTCTCCTGTCTTTCCCATCTCTCCTTCCAACATAAAGAACTAAGAAAGGGCACGATGGTAGCACCATCCTCACCTTTTTGCCGCTGACTCTACTCAAAAAATATTTTCCTGGGAAGCACATGCTATTTTTTAGCCAACCCAACGCTCAGAAGCAATACTGTATTCCCAGTTGCTGCTGGCCAAGCAGCACACGCGTAACTTCCAGGCAGGAGGTAGGCACATTAGGACTGGCTTACTGCCCAGGTGGAAGGTATACAGATTGGTTGCCCATCTGGCAGGGAGGTACATGCTGCAGGCCAAATGGTGCACACTGTAAGCACCAGAAGACAAAAGAAATTGTTTTCAAGGCTGTGGATGATCGATAGGTTTTACGTTGTACAGATCTGTTCTAGCAAATGCTGCAATATAACAGAGGAAGGAAAGGCTGATGCCATTTTGTCTTTTTCCACAAGTTCAACAGTGAAGTATTGAAGAACATTATATTTTTTTTCCCTTGCTGGAGCATGCTTCTGATGTTAGTCAGGTTCCATAAAACTTGAGAACACTGTATAACCTGTGAAATCTGCTATAACTTTGGAGTTTGAGGCCAAAATAAAGCTCAAACACCATTGCCTCCGCAATATTTCTTGTGGGCCCAAGTGGTAAGACCAAACATTTTTGAAATGGACTTTGAGAAGGTTTCAGTTTTTCTCTCTGATCATGTTGATGGCTGTCGAGTCTTGTGCAAAATAGGTTTTGTACTTGGAATCTAACAAATATTGCTTACTTAAACTGATACAGAAACAGAAAGTTATGTCTGCATTTCTGCTGACGGTCCATGCATAGGTAGAGCCCAAAGTGCAAGTGCTGTTTCAGGGTTTTCAGTGCATTCTCTTTTGTACTGTAAAAGCATGAACCACTTGTGATTTAGGAAGCAAAAACAAACAAAAAAAGAGGCAAGAAAGGAGCTTTTGCAAGTAGGAGTCATTCAATGTCTTTACTGAATCCTGAGCATATTTTTAGCTAAGGGAAACTCTAAGGGAAGAGGTTCGCCAGTTGTAAATATGCTAAACACACGGAGATAGATCTCTTTCTTTCCTGTCTTCGGTAAAGTCCTCTTACCAATGTAAGCAAATCTGTCCATGGATCTCTCAGTCTTTGGAGCTTTTTCACTATCCAGAAAATTGAAGGAAAAAAAATAAGTAGCCCCATCCAAATGGTAACTGAAGCTAAATGACTAGGAGTTAATAATGGATTTATTAAGTTTTAAAGAAAGCTGTATTAAGATACTTTTGCAAAAATGGTTTATAAATTCTGAAGCAGTGGTAGGCTTGACCTTTAGCTGTTTTTGTGTTCTGGGCAAATCTTGGTCTGAGTTACTATGATTTGAAATTTTTGATATTTTGACCTGGCCCATGTTTGAGGAGAATTGTTCAGAAATTTAAGTATAGGAGGTCAATAAATGAGGTTTAAGGAGTTCTGATGTTTAAGCATTCACATACTTTCCTTGTTCTGTATATATGCTTGAGATGCAATTTACTTACCTAGAGTTAGGATGCATACTAAATTTTGTTTATAAATTTTTCAAATTTAAAATGATGCAGTCTATTGACTGATAGTTAAGTATTGAAAGTATCTTCACAAGGTCTTTATCAAGTAGATAAATGCAGTTGTCCCCATTTTACAGACAGAAGATGCTATCCAGATTGCAAAGGATACAATAGGTTGTGTAGTGTTTTATTTAAAATCTTGTCATCATGAAGAAATTTTGATGAAGCACAGAATCCCTTCCCAGTGTTTTTCTATTTTAAAATTTATGCATACATTGATATGTTATATTTTTATGCTATAATTGTATTGTTAAGAGTCACCCACAATGACCTTTTAGGGGTGTTGTACTTTTTTCTTATTTAAAGAAATATCATTGTATAAAAGTCTGCGTTCTTTATGTGCGGGCATTGGGCTGGGATCTTGTTCATTAGGAATGACCTTCCATTTTTGATTTCTGACAGTAATAAGAAAACTGAACTTGGAAGTCATGCACTTCTGACTAAGGCAGGTGCACAGGGTAAAAAGAAGAGCAAACCAACATCATGTGCCTTGCAACAGCCCAATCCTTTGGACCAAACTTGTATTCATCCAGAGTCTTACAACATTGCAATGAGGTATGTAAGCAGTGGGAAAGCTTTTGAATCACTGATGCTATTAACTTGTAAAATGGAAGTACTGATTTTTCTGAAACAGCCTGCTCAGCCTTTTGAGACAGGAATTGCTTATATTAATTTGATTCTTTTTCCCATTTTTTCAAGAAAAAGGTGTGATTCAGAACTTCTTTATAAGTGAAGGGTTTCAACTGGTGTGTTTTGCCTCTTATATGCATGCAATTTTTTAGTTTTATTCTCCATTTTTTCAGTTTTCATGATATTTTTCAGTGAGAAAATCAGTGAATTTTCATAACTTCTCCAAACTTTCCTCCCATGACACTGTCGTCTTCATATCATCACTTTGCCCCTCATTGAGGCCACTTTTCTCAATCTCCTTCTGTTTGCCAACTCTTTCAGCTTGAACTTGTGGTTCACAAAGTGCAGACACAAGTCATTTGGTTTAGAAATGTCTAAAAATTGATTTATTTTTTTCTTCTACTTTGCCTCCATGTATCATGTAAAAGGCCATAATTAAACATAATTTTGTTTGTTCTTAAAAATCTAATTGAAATGCCATGTAAATTTTCAGTCAGTGGTAGTTTAATACTTCTGCATCATTGCTTTTATATTGTTGCTGATGTTCACCATGTACCAAACAAACTTTCTGCTTAGTGAATTTTGACCACCAGAATTTGTTTATTTGTGTGTTTGGGTGTGCTAGGTATAATGTGATCTTTTCTGTCATCAGCCCTGGTTGAAATTGGACTCTGTCCTCTTGAGAAGCCAGCACATATTTATTTTTTAAGTGATTTGTGGTGAACAGGTTCTGTTCTTAAAATGTGCTGGAGCTAATGTCAACAGTAGCTAGACGCGTTTGAATTCTTAATGATTTCTGTTGAGAATATTACTCCTAGAGAAACAGAGTTTTGCTTCCTGTTTTATAAACAAAACCAACTTTATGCTTCAGAAAGATGCTCTGAATTTCTGAATTCATGAAGCTTGAGTTTATCCAAAAAAGTATTACAGGACCTTGCATTTTTAGGACACCTTCCTTACGGTGTATGCTGGTTTGTCTCCAGAGGAGATAATTTCATATACAACTTCCTATGCAGAGGTCCTTCTGCCCAGCACGCAGTGCACTTGTGTTTCCATCTCCTCCTTGCCACAGTTTGTTCTTCTTTGTGCCTGACTCTAGGACCGCTGTGCAATTGTCTGCTGGAGTCCATGCTCTTTGTGGAGCGTGTAGGTCACTTTGGTTTCTCCTTTCCCATGACCATTTCCCATTTTTTCTTATGCATCAACATTTTTTCACTGGTTCTCTGCCCTGTGCACAGCTGTGGAAAAAATCGGGCAAGGTCCTCATCTTACTGATTTTGACATTTGGTAGGTGGCAGATAGGGGGAGGAAGCTTGGTTGCCCCTACTGGACATTATTAAGACTGAGTTAATGTATTAAAAAAATAAATTGGTTATTCAAAATTAATGTTGGTTTTCAGTAAGTTATTTCTTTTAATTTAAACATGAAATAGTTAGGATTTGGTTAATAGTCCATTTAGATTTCCAGCCCTAGTATACTAATAAAATAATCAGTAAAAGTGTTCACAGCATTACCAGCTTCACTTAAAGACTGATGTAGAAAGATAGCTTCAGGGAGCAGGAGAAATGCATGGTTAATGATGGAATACTACAAGAATTTATCTACACACAGTACCATTACAAAGGTTGGTCAGAAAATAAAGAATTGTGATTTAGTTTCCAGAGCAGTGGTGAGTAGGATTGTTTGTTTATTATATTTATTTATGAGTATCTGCACACATAGTTAGATGTGGGGGTGGAAAAAGTCTCAAAGTGCTTATTATGAATCTACTCTGTTCAACAGTAATTTTTCTTTTTCTTACAATCAGAAGATAGTTTCCTGGAAAGCTCATTAAATATGAAGGTGATAACTTTTATGATATAGATTAACATGCAGATGAAGGTGATAACTTTTATGATATAGATTATATTAACATGCAGTCACTTGATATCACAAAATGGTGTGGGGAAGGGGACAAATATCCCTAATGTTGTTTCATTGCAAATAGCTATTTGGAAAAAAAAAAAAAGAAAATGCAGCTCTGCTGCAAACTGATAAAAGCCAAGAAGTGTAGTATTAAAAATTGACACGGATGACATAAGGGCTAAATATAAACCAGACATTCTCCCCTCAGCAACTAATGCTATAATTTAGCAATGATTATATACCTAAAATTGCTTTTCAAAAAAAGCATATGAGCTGTTAAGCTTCTCGGAACTTGTGGAAATGGCTTTCCAAACCAATTTGCTGCCTAAATATGAATTAAGAAAAAATTCTGCTAGGGATTCAGACTGCATGGAGGATTCGGTCCAAAGCTTATCAGGGCTGTTGATGACTTTTGCTGACTTTGATAGGCAGTGGATGGCACTGGGCTTGTAATTCCCTTTTTTCTGAGCCTACATTCATGAAAAAGATTCTGAGAGCCTGAAGATCAAATCATGTTCATGTTGTTGACTTGAGGCGTCCGCTGAAATCAACCAACATTCAAAGGATTTTTTAACATGTTAGAACTAAACAAGTTTTAAAGCCTAATTGGTAATTCTTGCAATTTAAATTAATGTGCATGAGAAAAAGTGAGACTGTTACAAGTGGGTTAGAATCAGTATTTAATACATATTTTAAAACAATTTACATGTTAAAGGAGTTCTGATTCTTTTCAGCTTTCAAAGACTTTCTTATTTTTCTGTGCTTACAGAGAACTTTGTCAGGGGCCATGTCAAGCTCACAGGTGGATCTGTGCTAACAAAGAGGAATTGTTGTCTTGAAGATGGGCAGATTTGATTCTAGGCATTAAAATACAATGTTACATACCTCTTACCACAGAAATGAAAATGAATGGAATAGATGCTGCATAAATGAGTCACAAAGGCTTCCTCGTGCAATGTCTACCACATTGCCATGAGAAAATCGTTTGTGAAAATTTTATTGGATTAAAAGTTTTCATGGGAAGTCACATTTATTTTGAAACAAAATAAGCTGGTGATTTTTATCCACTGCTTCTATCCAAATTACCCAAAAGCAGCAGTCCACATTACAGATTTATGACATACAAAATTATCAGTTTTTAAAATAATGTTTTTGAGGGATAGAAGTTCACCAAAATTTGAAACCACTAATTTTCTTTTTCTGAACTATTTTGTAGCTTGAAAGACCAATCCATTTAAAAAAAAAAAAAATTGGTTAAAAGAATTGCTCCCAAGTGGTAACTTTGGTTGCCAAGCTTTAGGCTGGAGCCAATTTTTATGGCTGAATTAGAAACCCCTGAAAAACAGGGGTTTTATAATGGAAACACTGATGTAATCTTTACTACAGTGGCACAAATGGTGCTGGTATGATTGAGTTATGGCATTTAAACATCTTAACTGAAAATCTGTACAATTTCTGTAAAATAATTGGAAAACATCCTACTGGTGATTTAACATGCTCTGCAGATAACCAAAACATTTTTGTTCATGGTTTCCACACTGTCAAAGCTTGGCTTTGTCATGTGCAGCGATCAAACTTATGAACACCTCTAAATATCATTAATCACAATTTCCTAAATTTAAATAAAAAAACCCCACCAAAACCCAGAAACCTTTGTAGGCAGCGTATTTTCCTGCAAAGTAGAGCTATGTTTTAAGTTTCTTAAAAGTCTGTATGTGAAAACCAGTTTATAGTGGCAGAATCTTCTACATACAATTAATACAACATGTAGAGCATATCCAATTTCTTGGTACATATTGTAAAAGAACTGCCAGGAAAACCAAGGAAACGTCTAGGAAGTCCCAAGAAGTTACAGCCAGGTTATGCTTATAAACCAAAATGCTGGAAAGAAAACGCAATGTTTTTTCTTTGTTGTATCAGTCTGTTGGGTGCAGTTGGTTTCATATGACTGAATCTTAACATTTAGTGATTTTTATTTAAATCTCATAAAAGTGCTCTTTGCTAAAGGTCGGCGCTCAGAATGTGTATGTGCTGTTCACAAATTGCAGCATCTGGCAGACAGGTTGTATTTCAGGCTGACTTAGAAATATTGGTAAAATATTTCCAAAAGACATAAAGTTGTGATTTAGCATAATGCAGACAGGGATGTTCCCTGGGTAATTACCTTGCCTGGTAGAGGATAGCACTGCTCACTGTGGCTTGTTATGCCTTAAGAGAAGTTTTTGACATAGTGAGCAGTGACTTGCAGTGAAAATTCATGTCTCACTCTTCACTGTGTATTGGTAACACTGTTCAATATCCCCAGGACTTCAAAATCCCTAGAGGATTCAGCAAAGCACTCATTCGTGTGCCTATTCTTCACCAAAGTAAAACATTTAGAGTTAAATCCTTTGCTGCAAGGAGCATCATTTTGATAACATTTTATATTTTGTTGTAGATGGATTGATCACTTCAAATATTTCTGGTGTTTCTGCCGCTCTTACACGGGTGGATGTAGCAGCTGATCAGTAGTATCTTGGTTGCTTTCCTGAAAAGCTGCAACAAGTAGCTGTGCTTGCTAGCTTTGAAGGAAAGTACTGACATGTAAGAAAATGGAGGAAAACTGTTGATGAGGGAGAGACCACCAAAAGCAAGAGGTCTTCCTCTCCTGCCCTTGCAGGGCACACTGCACACTTGTCCTTAGAGGGCATTAGCTGCTCTCTGCCAGGCTGCTGTGGTCCTGTCCTGGTCTCCTGGTTGTCACTGAGCAACTGAGATAATGCTTAAGGGGAACAGAAATCCGGGAGGGAATAGATCAGTTACTGGGTATGGTCTTTGAGCAATGAAAACAAAATGTTGTATTCTATTGAATAATGCACGCTACATGTGAATATTTGACAGAGGATTGGAGTTTTTACTGTGGTAGGATGCCTTTCCTTAAGTTCACTACAAAGTCGATCAGAAACATCTTTTGTCCACTTTGATAAGATTGTACTTGTGTGTACATGCATGTGTGTGTATTCAAGCTGCTTAATGTGCAAAATGATGCTTTTCAGTAAAGTCTTCAGTTTCTTTTTAAAAAGCCTAAAAAAAGTTAAGCTTGGTAAATTAAGGAATCCTTATGACTATTTCTAATAGGAAGTGTCTAATTGAAGAGAACAATTGTAGAATTAGGCCCTTTAAGCCAAATAATAGTTCATATTCATTGCTTTAGAAGGCCAGTTCATTCGTAGGTCTGACTATTAGCTGGATTTTTAGAGGACATATTCTTGAAAGTTATCTTGTCAATAAACAGAAGAACAGGAAAAACTTTCACTGCTAATTGCTGTCCAATAAAGAAATTTTTAAACTTTTATGTGATGTAAAATATACAGTTAACAAGAATGCTCAGAAGAACTTGGAAATAACAAAGAATTATCCTCTAGTTATCTTATAAATACTAGACCCATAAATCAAGTAGTATTTTTTCATTTGTTGAAAATTTTGAAATAACTTCCTACTGGTTGGATTTTTAGAAAAAAAAAAAAAAACTGCAGAAAAAAATTATTAACTTTTTTACGTAATGATCTCCTTTAACTGTAGTACTAATTCTTTGTGGATAACTAATCATGTTTCACTATTTTGTATCTCAGGTTACAGTTCAGCTATGTGATATATTGGTAGTCATGAAAACAGCTAACAACAGCATGCCTAGTGGTGTGGCAGCAAAGGGGCTGTGCTGTAATGTAACCATGTCTGAATTGCTTTTCTCATCTAGAAGCTCATTGTTTCTTATATATTTACGTTCAAAATGTCATAAACTATCTGAGTGCTTTCTGGTCTTCTGCACGCAGTCAGGTAATCTAAAATATTAATAATTTATGTACTTGAGGAAAAACATATCCTTATCTGGCTAAACCACATAAGTAGTTGGAAATATATTTGAAACTTTAACATTCTGTGTCCAGCAACTAATTACAGAGAGTAATGTACAAATATTGTTTGATATGTAATCTGCATCAGTAGTTGAAAACTGAGGATCCATATCACTGGTGAGAACAGGAACAGTCAACATCTGCATTATGCAAATAATGCTTTTGCATTTCAAAACATTACTAAAACATAAATAAAAGTCTGCATAATTGAAGTTTGCTACTGTCATGAATGTACATTTTACCTAACAAAGCACATGCTAATGCAAAGTTGTTTTGTTTTCAGAGTGATTATGTTGCATTACCATTAATTCATGTGTGCACTGTGACAAGATGTAATGGCATATCATGTTGCTTTAATGTAATGAATCCAGTACTCCCAGCTCTTAAGTTGTGTTGCTGGAAATGATTACATAAAACAGAAATGACTGTGACTAAAACCCTTGCAAAGCTTTAGAACTCCTGCACATCATAAGAAGCTTTTTGGGGGGTTTAAAGTAACTTCTTAAAATTTACTGAAGGCTTGCCTTGGTAATATTTTTATTCTTTTCTGACTGTTTTTTGCATTCCACTGAAATTTGCATTATCTTTTAAGCATTGCAAGGGCTGTGCTATAATTTTGTGCAGATGTGTATGTTAAGTGAACATGATGTGGTTATTTGTTACATTTATGCTACTTTTCTTTCTTTATCTGGATAAGATGGATGAAATTATGTATTAAATAAAAACATCAGTGATTTAGCTATGACCATTCTCTGTAAAGAGACCAGTCCTGTAAAGACTGCAAAGATTGCTTTTGAAACTAAGGTGGTTGCAGAGGTTTCTGAGTATCCTCTAAATCTCAGAATCATAAAACGCAAAGTCTCTAAACCAGCTGAATCTCACCCCATGCTGAAAGACTCTCCTAAGACTCTGGCAGCTTTTGTCTGAGTTGATGTGCCTTGAAGAGAAAGTTTGCCACTCAGGTGCTCAACATTTGAGGCAATTAGGATAGCGTATCTTCTAAGAATGACCCCACTTCAAAAAAAACTTTCCCATTTCCATTTCTGTTAACTTTTCTTTAGGTTTTATCTTTCTCGTAGATAAACTTAGCACTTGAACTACTGCAACAGGTTATTTAGTTCATGTATGTAGCCAGGAAACTAATTGCAGGGCTTTCATTTTTGCACAGATAATTCACGTTTCCAGTGTTGTGCAGCTGGAACTGTCATTTACAAATTGGGTGAGATATTTCATAAACTGTAGTGAGATAGTTTAACATTATGAAGATCAAAATGTGTGAATATGTAATGTGTAATACGTAAATTAAGGGACAGGGAAAATGTGTAATATGTAAATTAAGGGAAACCTCTTTCCTCCCCCTTCCCTGAAGCCATATCCCAGTCTTATTACCAACTATATCCGTGGTTTTTTCTGACCTTGAAATAACTCTTGAAGGAAGTTGTTGGGTTGCTTTTTTTTTAATAAGGAAACATTTAACTTTGTTCTTAGCAATGACGTTTAAAAATAGAAATAATCAATATAATGTGCCACTGTTCAGTCAGAGATTTGTGCTTATATTGATTTTTTTATTCTAAGTGCCCTCAGGCTGTGTTCATTTGAGTGAAAATGATACAGTAAATATATAACTAGATCTGTAACTAGACTATACACCTGTAGCCACTAAGAAATTGCTTTTATTTGGAAATATTTTAGTACGTGAGTGTTACCAAAACCTAACCTAAAAAGGTGAGAATTTCCAAAATAGAAATATATTGTTTCTGTTCAAGATTATTTCTTTTGTGTGTATGTGCGTTGTTACAGTGCTCTTTTCTGCCTCTAATATATGTCATAATTCTGAAATATTCTTAGCCAAATGCCTCATTTTTACAACATTAGTAATTCTTCTGAGGTTGGTGGGACTTTTTTACATGCTTAGACTTGGGCATATATTTAAGCATCATCTTTAGGTGGAGGCAAAAATTTTATTCTGAGCAGTTACCATGTTAATAAGTTATTTAAACAACTGTAATTGATAATGTAGGGACCAAACTTACCACCCTTGTCTAGATGAGGAATCCTTTTTAATATCGGATAAATACTTCCGTTGGTATTTCCGGAGGGTGGGGGAGGCAGAGGAAAGGGAGCAAAATAACTTTCATGAGTAGTAATTGAGGGCTCAGGCACCTGGGTTGTGTCCTGTTTTCTTTCCAGCAGCCTGCACGTAGCACCAGGCGTTCTGATTGCATTATCCACACGGTCGGCAGTTTTGTACATAACTGGCTTTTGGTATTTTTAATACATTGGTGGCTGCTCCATGTGGTTGCACTCATTAAGAGGGAAACCCACCCTGTTACCTGTTTACAAAGCGAACACGCTTCTGCGAAATCCTAAGGGTGAAAAAATGTTACTTGGGGGTACTCGGACCGAATTTCCATTTGGAGTGAAATAAAGCCAAGTAGATGAATGTCAGCAAACTTGTTTATAGGGGTGGGCGGTAAAGCATACATTATTTAGAAGGTTGAGTCATGAGGCTGGTGGGGTTTGTGGCGTTACATCTGGCACGTCAGTCAAAGCTGGGGCAGCTGCCGCCTGTCACTACTGCTCTGGTGGAGCATTGTCCATCCAACAGCGTTCGCAGCCGCCAGTACCCCGGGAGATCTGTGATATTTATTTTGTTTCCAAAACCACCTCAAACTACTTTGAAAAGTAACGCCAAAAGTTGAAATGCATTCAATCAAAACAAAATTCACTAAATCTTGACAACAGCATGTCATCAACTGAATCTTTATTAATTTTTTCATACATTGCTATATGAAATATCTATATACGTTAAGAAGATTAACGTGAAAATTATATCTGTCGCTCCTAAGTGCAGTTATACGTGCTTAAGCTAACACTACATTTAAATCGTCGTGTTTGCATTTGAATTCAGTAAAAAAGTCCTGACAGTCAGTTTCAATGGATGTCCTCTTTTGGTGAAATCAGTGGACATTTCAGAGTGAAGATTTGCCCTTGTGCTCAAAGATTAATCTTGTGCTTTACTAAAGTCAGATATTACTTTAATTATGTTCCTTCAATTTATATTTTTTCAAAAAAGAAATATAATTTTGCATTTCAATGCATTTAATCCTATCACTCACCACCTGAAATAATGTCAGTTGGGTTCCTCAGGTTAAAAAAGAAAAAAAAGAAAATAACAAACCGAAAAAAAAACCCCACTGTGTCTCCTGCCAAAAGAAATACTTTTTGATAAAAGCACAGCATGTATTTTTGAGGGGGAGAGGGAAGTTGTGTACTGGGGGCTGTTGCTTTCTTATGGAGCTGGAATGTCTCCCACCGGTTCCAAGCTCAGGACATGAACCTTTTGGTCAGCACTTCTTTTGGGACTTGTACTTGACACCTGTTGTGAAGTAGGGTAAGGACAGGAAGAAGGGATCTCTTCTAGGAATTTGGAAGGAACTTTTACTCGGGCTCTGGAGGAGAGGGGCAATAATTCTACCTGTTTGCTGTGATGGAAAACACGCAAACGCCCACGTGCCTCACTCCAACAATAAGGAACATGATAAAACAGAGTAGGAGAGTAATCATGGTAAAGTGCAAAGCAGGACAGATAACTGAAGTCTACAGAGGAGAGGACAAGTTGCTTTATTTAGTACAATGTGGTTCAGCTTCTATGATCTGCATCCTCATTTTCATTGGTTTATAGCTATTGAAGACTTGTTTCACATTTTTAAGTCCTTCAGTAAAATAAGGACATTTATGCAGTGATAAATAAACATTGCCTAAGGCATCACTGGTGATAATAATGAGTAGGGTCTACATGTGAATTCTTCTCATCTATTCTCTGCGCTTCTCAGCATATGTCCCAACATTGCTGAACTAAAAACCGCAGTAAGCATGCTTTGGTTTTCTTCTTTTATTTAGAAAAATGAGATCAGAAATCAAGACACATTTATTTTAAAGTCTTAATCTGCAATTTGTGTGGCAATAGGGAAGGATAAGGGTGTTTGTGTTGTGTAACTATGACGATAATTTCTTAATTTCTAAAAAGCTGATCTTAATCATGAAGTTCATAGACAAGAGAAGTATTTTATGTAAAGGTTTTCTTAAATTTGGATAAAGATTTTTCATAATAATTTAATATTTTAAATGTTAATTGTTGCTTTACTAAATTGCCATTCATCTTAATTTGAATGAGAATGACAATAAAAATGTCAGTATTATAGGACTCTCACGTATTTCCAGGGAAGTTTCATGCTAAAAGTCATCTTTGTCATAACCAGATTCGATTTTAGCATGAGATGAAATCATTGGTCTGAGAAGTGATTTACATGGTGAAATTTTGCTTCTAGTTTTGTAATCTACTCCAGGAGATACAGGTATACAGATAGACTCTAAGTTTCCATGTATGTGTCTGATCGGTGATGAGTTGAAAGGAAACACACTTGGAAAACTGCTCACTGTTTGTATTTTTTATCAGTTGCTTTGTTTATGCATCAATCCAAAAGTAATTAAAAATCCTAAATATAATGAAGGTTCACTTCCCACTAAATGATGTTACAAATCTCTCTCTTCATCTTTGCTTTAACCTCCCAGGTTTTTATCTTTCATTGGAGGAAATGCGAATGACATAGGAAAACCAGATATGCAGCAAAAAGTAAATGCAGTAATTCAAAAGGAAGGACTGGAAGGCACAGCCAAGAGGCTAAATACGACGGTGCACACGCTGCAGCTGATTATTGATGGTCTGACTCAGCCTGAAGGCTTTGACATCCGAACAGGTAAACCTTTGTTTGAAGGGTGTAATCTCAGTTTGATTGTTCTACTTACCAGTTTTAAACCAGCACTTTTTCTTCTTCTAAACTCGGTGGTAGATTGTCATGGACATGTAACTCCACTTCTTTTTTCAGGCAAGGTAAAGTCTATATCAGTCAGATGTTTCTTTCCAGCCAGTTGGTAAGGAGTGTGAATCCTGTCTTAAATCATGGCATTTTCAGCCATAGGAAGGGGAGTTGTATGGCTGTTAACAAATGAAATAGTTTCAATATGTTGACTCTATACTGATTAAATCTGTGTTGGCCCTCCATCACGGAGGGGAATGTTCAGACCAAGCTGAAACAGTAGTAATAAAGGTCTGTGGAGCAGTAGTGTAGTAGTGTGTAGTTCTGCTCTTTTATTGCAGTAGTTCCTGGAACAAGTGTAATTGGAGCACATGGCTCATGACTTAAAACTTTGCAGTGGTGCTGAACAGTTTGAGGTGGAGGGGAAGAAAGATGAGGTAAGCAATGAAATAAAACATCTGGAGATGCTGTTGTTTAATGAAACTTACAGCTGGGTTCTCTTATGACAGCAAGAGATAAAGGTAGGCAGCAAAGATGCAGGCTTGTAATAATAAATAATAAACTTATGCTTTTAAAAGTGTTTCTGTCCCCCCTTTTGGGGTTCATTAGTAGTTACCTTGCAGGCTTATAAATATTTCCCACTAGTGATCTTGAAAATCTGTATTGTCTGTGTCTCCATTTGCTCTGGTGATCTCACATCTACATTACAGTAGGATAGACTATTAACATATGAAGATATAAAAGCAAGAGAATCTTCAGTGGAAATACTCATGCTCTGCTGACCCAGTACACTCAGTATTACTATAGATAGACTATGACTGGAGTAGGCAGCCTAGGAACCTTGTATATCTGTAATTTATTGTCTTTGTAATCCTGCTAGTGACTGTCACTGAGGAAATGCATCACATCTAGCAGGGCTGAGGCAGGTTGAATGGATTTTACTCAACCTTGATTCCAAAATATTAAATTCCCTTGTTGTTCCCAACAGTAGAGATGTGGCATTAGGGAATTACAAAGAGTAGCTTTTCTGTGTATCCTCTAAAATTTAATTGAAATTCTATGGTGTTTATTTTTCCTGAATGATTTTAGTATAAAGGAAAGTGGAAAGAATTTTATAGGAAAAGAGAAATAATAGAATATTATAATGGTATTATTTTAGAAATCTTTTTTTAGCCAAGGACTTGCAAGGCAAGAAATTGTCTTTTAAAGCTGAACAGCTAATCGGGTAACTGTAATGAATCTGCCAGGATGGGGGAAAAAAAAAACAGGTTTGCAAACATTTAAAAATATTTTCATCATTCCCCTGAATTTTTTTGTGCTCGTTGCCCTGAATGGCTGTTTAGTTGCTTTTTTCATTGAAATGCCACTGCATAGTATAACATTATGAAAGGGTTAACCATTTTGGACTTGAGCAATTAGCTACATTTCTTCAGTAGAAAATTTGATGTCATTCAAAGCCTATAGCTGCATTTGCCAGCTTGTATACTCGATTTGGGTTTGATCCAGAGCCTGGTGAAGTTACAGAGTGACTGATTTCCAGTGTATTTTAGCTATAAACTTGTTCAGAGTGTATTTTCTCGAAGGCAAAGATATGAAAATTCTTGCAATCCTGGTTCAGTGATGTCCTGTGATATCCTGGAAAAGGTAAAAGAGCAGTAGGAAAAGGTTGAAAAGGATGTTGTTGCAATGGCCACTGCAGGAGCAGAAAGTGGTAAGCAAGTAACAAAAAAGAGCTTAAAAGATCTATCTGTGCCCTTGAATGCAGAATGTGAACTTTATATATAATTGTGTGATGTTGTGGGAAGCAGTTGGTCGTGTGATGTCATGGTGCAGGTGAACAGCAAGCCCAAGAACAATGCATTGTTGACTTTCCTGTTTAGTATGTGACAAGACTGAGTATTCACCTTCCTGTATACAAATTTATATAGGAATAGATTTTTATGTGTAATTTATGTAGCTCAGGTAAGAGTCACCTCAAGTCTTTTCTCCCTAGCTCCAAGAAAATTTAAAGAATCTTTCAGTCACTGCCTAATATACTACACGCTTCTGATCCCCTTGTGGTAGTTTCATACTATGGACTTCGCTACCCTTATTACTCTATTAATTGTAGTTTTTTAAAACAATTCATAAAATACAAGAAATCAGTTGTTTATCATAGATGGGTCTTTATTTTGAAAATGTAATGAAGCAGTATTTGAGACCTTAGAGCTACCTTGGGATAACTTCTTAATTAGAAATAATCAGGTAGAAAAAATCCTTGGAAAATAATGCAAACATTTTCTCCAGTGTCTTATTTTTGTTTCTTGTGTCTTACAACAGATTTTGATAAACCTGACTTCAAGAGAAGCATAGTCTGCTTTGAAGACTTAAGTGTTGGTACTGTTCTGACTGGAAAAGTTGAAAATGCAACACCGTTTGGAGTTTTTGTTGATATTGGTGTGGGAAAAGCAGGTTTGATTCCAGTGCGAAACATAACAGAATCAAAACTTTCTAAAGTGAAGAAGAGAAGAAGCCTGGGGTTAGGTCCTGGGGAAAGAGTGGAAGTTAAAGTGCTTAATGTCGACATTCCTCGATTGAGGATAACGTTGGATCTTATTCGTGTTTTATGAGAGTGTTTTTTATGATTAAGCCTTCATTTTAAAGGTTAAGTAATGTCAGAAAGGTTCTGGAAATTCAGGCATTTAATGAGAGTGTTGAAAATGAATGAACTTTGAAATCTTCGACTTGGCTTCTTTTTCTTTTTTTTTTTTTTATCTAAGAGTTTTTCAACATTTCTTGAATCCTTCCTGTTAATAATTGTTGGATTACTGTTGGAAAACAGTTTATTGGATTAGCTCCAAGCAACCTTGCTATTTTGTCTGCAGAGCAAACGAAATTCCAGTGTACTGTTAGATCTCTTATCTTCTGTCTGTGCAAGATTTGCTGTCTCAGTCTTTAGTCAGTACTGCATGAGCAGACACATCTACTGCTCCCCTTCAAAAACAGCCATTCAGTTTGCCTGTTTTCCAGGTAAGAGTCTGAAAGAAGGTACTTAGTTGTAGAAAAATGTGATCTTTTTAAGTTAGTTGGTGATGACATTGCTTGAAAAGTAGACTGAAAAGAGAGCATCTGCTAATAATATTGATGGTTCAGAAATATTCTGCTTTTATTTATTTGAGCAACATTGTTAGGAGGTATGTTTACCTGTCTTATTATCGCTTGTTCAGTTATCATTGATTAAGACACTTGGATGTACCTTGAGATTTAAGGAACTTTGTTCAAAAGTGTCAAAAGACATTTATGTTGTTCTATACTTGTGCAAAATAAAACCATTTCTTGCCATCTTTTCTCAGTGTACTGATTCTACAAGTGATTTAACAGCCATTCTCTTTCTTTCTCACGTGCTCCATCAATAACACTTCAGCCTAATGATGCAGCTCATGAGGATGATCTTATCTGACCTTCAGAATGGTATGCACTTTCCTCAGCTTTAATACCGGACTACAGCCCATGGTCTGATGTTGTTCCTGATTTAATAAAATAGTTCTGTTCTGTCTTGGACTCCCTTAACTGGACATTATTTTTTTTTTCCATCTTAGAATCATAGAATTGTCTAGGTTGGAAGGGACCTTTAAGATCATCTATTCAAGCCATCAACCTAACTCTGATAAAAAACCACCACTAAACTATGTCTATAAGCACTATGTCCACCCGTCTTTTCAATACCTCCAGGGATGGTGCCTCAACCACTTATATCTTTGATATAATGTATTTTTCTGCTTGTTTTGTGTTGAGAACAATTTTTCAACACTTGTCTTCACACACTCATGAAGGCATGATTCTCCATAAAAAACTTTTTGCCATATGTGGATGCTTGCAAAGCTTTTTTAGACTTCTGTTTTAATAGGAATGCTATTTGTGTCCTGTTAGGAGTGCTTACCACATGAGGGTTTTCTTCCATGTAAAGATTTTTTGTTTTGGTGGTGTTTCAATGGGGTTACCATGTTGGCAAAGTTTGCAAAGGACAGGCAATGGTATAATGGCAGAAGAGCCTCCAGCACCAGCAGATGTATGTGGTCTTTCCAGCAAGTTTTTGGTGTATTGGACGTTTTTTCTTTTGAAGTCATCAAACTCATCTGTAAGTTGGTAGAAACAACCTTGGTGACAAGATTTTTAACTACAATTGTCCAAATAGCTTTTAGCACAGGAACTATATGTTAGTTAGGAAAAACTTGGTATCATTTAATCTCCCAGCTCTGTGCTTTAATTTTTAAAATTGAGCCAGCTGTAGACAGTGCATTTTGGAGATTATCGAATCATTTAGCAAATGGAAAAAAGCAGACAGATCTTTCTAGCTTCACTGGATTAGTCTACCAAATTAAAAAAAAAAAAAAAAAAAAAAAAAAAAAAAAACAAAAAACATTCTTGATGTTGTGAAGGTCAGCACAGCTTGGAATCGTGTTTCTCAGGCCTTTTGAAATTTTCATGTAATACTTCTGCAAAGTAGATTTTGTTGGTATGAAATCAGAAACTGTGATACCATGTTACTGTCTTTGAAAACACAGATGCAAAGCAAACAAGCTGAGATTATTCTTTTTTCTTCTGCAAGTGATGTGTTCAGTGATAACGCTGCAGTATTTTCTTCGATCTCCATCAGTAGAATTATCGCAGTTATACTGAGCTTTGTATATATTTTCTACAATATCTAAGCACTTAGCAAATGAACTGAATATGGTTGACCTTCTCTAAGGAGATAAACTTGATCTCCTGAAGCTCATTTCAGTTGCTGAGATGAAGAGTATTTTCTCATTTTGTACTATTTAATTTGTTACTGAAATTCATTTTATGATCTTTAATATTATGACCACTGTAGCATCTTCTGCATTTTTGTGTATTTCTCTCACATGATCATAGAATTCTCTAAATGAAAGACATCTCCTTGAGACTGTTTATTCGCACTGTTAATTTACAGGAGCCTTCTTGCTTACTCGGAGGACTGACCTACAAATCAGCTTATCTACTCATGAGCTAGTTTGGGTTCTCCTTAGTGGAATTCAGAAGCTTATTCTGTGGCACTGCAGGGACTATTGGGATATGTCATCTCTTTCTCTGGATTTTTTTTTTAATCACAAATGGGAAGTTTATGACTGTTAATGTCTACAGCTCTGCAGATATAGTCCCATTATTTGTCAGCTACTTCAGTGTCTTAACTACTTCTCCCAAAAGTATTTTTTCTTTGCAAGTTCTTCTTTTTTTCTTATAGCAGCCTAATGGGACTCTAACAAGGTTTAATCAGTGTTTGTGTGACCTTCTTAGTTTTTGTCAGATCCTTGTCTGGAGATTTTAAAATTATTTCTTTTTCATCAATTTTCTTCTTGAATTTTTAGGTTTCTGACATCAAAGCATCAAGACTATTTTCTCTAATCCATGTCCCCCTTTTTGTTTCTGAAACAAGAAAACATAACTGGTTTGGTGCTTTTTCCCATTTGAGATGCTCTTCATGGTGCAGTCCAGTCTTTGGAACAAATACTGTAGTGCTTAATGGTGATGTCTCCAAGGTTTAAAACAGACAAAAACCAAACCCCTGCTTCATCCCGCTCTTACTAAAATACTTCAAAGTACAGTTTCTCAGGGGAAGAATTAAATCATGAATCTTTAAGTCTCACTAAAAATTCTACTTTTGCCTTAAGCTGTAGATTCCAAGGCATCTACTCAGCGTTCCACCTCTCCACAAGAGAATCCAGTCCATTGATCTTAGCTGACAATCTTCTTTTATAGTCCTACCCTCACTCAAATAGTCTGGTATTTTGCAATTGCCTTCCTCCAAGATGTAGACCCATAAGAAGAGCTTCTAAAGATTTCCTGTGCTTTAGATGTTACACAAAGGAGAAGAATTCTTCTACCAAACAAGATGGCACTTGTATGCCTGGCTGTAGTAATGCAAATCAAGAGTTTAAAAGAAGCCATTTGTTTTGGTTTTATTCCTGCCTCAGGCGGTTTTAGACAGCATATATCAATTTTCCAGAAACTTGTCAACCTCAGGAATGATTTAGTATGCTGTTAAACATAATAAAATCAATAGGAAAACAAATAGAATTTCCATGAGGAGCAGACAGTTGGAGAAGGTTGTCCATATGGCATAATGACATCGGAATTTGGGGCTTTGTGAAGTACTTGCGTTAAAAAAATTGCATACTGAGCAGAGGTAATACATAATTCAGGAGAACAAATAATCTAACAGCTTTGTGGTACTGTGTCTTGAACTTGGTGTCTGTATTTATTTAACAACAAATACACTTAGAAACTCTATGCCTGGAAGCTACAAGCCAAACATGAATCATATTTGCCTAATTTCAGAGCTTTTTACAAGGAGCCTCACCCACTCTGAAGTGAGTGCTGAGTTCTTGGTTCAGCCTGAATAGCACCTTTGGTTTTCTAGCCTTGCTGATGGTAATTTATGTAGCTACTTGGCTTTGCTTAAGGACATACAACTTCAAGACTATCAGTCCTGTAAGAAAGTGGAGGGAACTGGCTGGTTATACCAGTCCGTGTTACTCTATGTCACTTCCTTTTGCTGAGGGTTTCCTAAAGAGCTGTGAGCGAGTTGGTGTGTCTCTGGGCACATGAAAAAGCTAGGTAAGTCAGTAATTCCATTCCTCCCCATTAGAAACCTTCTAGAGGTTTGGGAGCTCCTCAGTTTACTGACCCTAACTGTTCTTCACCCTCCTCACAGGCATGTAGAAGTTGTCAGTATTTAGAAGTGCTTCATCTTGAGAAATCCTTGTGAATCTAGACTTCGTAAAACTTCATAAGTAACTGATATGTTTGCATTTCTTACAGCAAAGTTCAGTGACTCATTTTTAGAGAGCTTTTGTTGCCTGTTTCCAGTTTAGCCTCTAAATGGTCCTTTTCAGTGGATGTTGCAACTGTGTGCTGGCTACAGGAGCCTCCTGCCAGGAGACTGTTGTAGTGCTGCTTATTCAGAGGTGTCTCTAGGAGCTGACCCATCGCTACCATCTGTGTTGGAACGTTAACTGGCTGGGTAGTTTTCCAGGTGTACCTAAATGAGTCACTCATGACAGGTCAACCCGTTCTCACAAAGCTTTTCTGCAATGGGTGGCAATTTCTAGAGAGCTAGAGTTGAACAGCAAATCATAAGAAGTCTGTGTATTGCACCACAGACTTTACTACATCTTCTGTAACTTGGAGATCAATAGCCAAAATTCTTCAGTCTGGGAGGGACCAGTGCTGGAGTATTGCTTCTGTGTGAGCTTGTATAATAGGGCTTCCTGCTGTTAATCAATCTGCTGGTTTTCGTGCTGTTCCTATAGCTGCTGGGTCTCTTCCAGGCATCTTCTAGGTGCATCAAGAATCCTAAGAGATTCTTCACTCTTTGGAAGTGAGAGATGACTGGAGGCCATGCCCAGAGTGGGATGACCCTCATTATTTTGAGACTTTAAAATCTAACCAAAAATCCCAGGTAAAACACTCATCCCACCCGCTCTGTGTCCCTGAGTACGAGCTAACAAGCCTTTGAATTGGCCTGCTTACTTCTTGTTTCACTGGTTAGAGCATTTAACTCATTCGTCGTCTTCTAAAACTGAGGAAGATTAAGGCATGCTCCATACAGCAGTCCAATTAATATTATTAGAAACTTCTATTTATTTTGTCTTAAAGGGACAAAGAACAGAACACTTAGTAAGCTGAGGTACCACATGGTTTCTTTAGCTTTATTGAATCTGGTTGAGTCCAGGCTTTTACGTGTGGAGAGGTTGGTTGTCCTTAAATAATCAGGAGACCACCACCTCAGAAAAGTTAATCAATGTGTTATTTTCTCCTTATCTTACAGATCCATTTATCCTGCTACACTTGTATGTTACTAAATGAATAATGTTTTCAGTATGCAAGCAGCTAAGCTGGAGTTTTGCGTTCTCATATCTCATCATCAGTCATGTTTCTAGTAAAGACTATGTCTTTATTGGTGGTCAAGCAGTGAATTTTTTTGCGTGTGACTCATGATGAGGTATGTGGAAATAATGTCATGAGAAGAACTGTTATGCTTTGGGGTCATTTACAAAGACTGAATAGAAGTGAAATCTTAGGAAAGTATTTTCACCTCAGAATTTAATGTGTGGAATAGCTTGGCAGAGAGCGGAAACTTGCCGCATACCAGAGGCTGTGTATTGGCACCGTGACTGCTTTTTCTGTGATGAGGAGAGGGAGGGGCAGGAAAGGAGAAATAAAAGGAAATGGAGGGATTTGGGGAAGAACATCCTGGAGATGTAAATGGTCTTATGGGAATGAAGTTAAGATGATGAAATGCAAATGGTAGTAATGTAGTGGTAATGGAGTCTGAGCCCGATTATCTCCCTGTACCTCCCATGAAGGTAAAAAGAGGACGTGTAAGTATTTATCAGAGCTAAAGGAAATTGCATATCGTGTATCAGTGCATATTGCTACTAAGGAGTATTATGGAACCATTTGGCTTCAAATGGGAGAAACACAAAGTATGTGCTGTTAATTGATTTGCTTCTCATTTCCCAGTATTACTGTTTCTAACTAGTTTATTACAAGTGGATCAATCCTTGCTCATCAGCACTTCTGGCTGAGAGAGTGCAGCTGTCATGTGTGGCATATGTGTCGTCCATCGGCACAGCGAGTGGGAGTGCTCCAGTGCTATGGGCAGTGGCAGCCACCAGGATTTTTACTTGTTTATACCTAGTGGGGAGAGTCTTTGAAAGGCTTGAGTTTGTCATAGCTTTCTTTGATCCCTTGAAATTAGTGTGCTGCTATCTTTAGGGTACAGGGGGGTAAGATGCAGAGCCAGTCAGAAGCTGAAAATCACAGAAAATCCAACTATTTGCATACTGGGTAGATTATTTTTTTTTTTTCTAACAGCATACAGCATCAGTGATTTAAGATCTGTACTGGTGATTAACGTTTTTATGTAACACATGCTGTTAGACTCTAAAGAAGCTAAATCTTTGCTTACCTGAAAGACCATCTCTCCTGGTGTGCTCCATAGCTGAGATAGTTATTCAGTTTTAAATCTGAGCATGTTCCCAGCGTGTTGTCTCTTATGGTCTAATTTAGAATCGGTCCAAAGTAGCCGAGGTATCGTAATCTTCAATGCGTTTTATGAGGCCTTGTGTTTTCTGGGACGTGCAATGAGTGATAGTCTGAGCTGAAAGAAACATCTTCTGATGTTTGCTGTTTATGGATTATTAGCTCATTGTGTATGATGATATGTCTGCAGTATTCATGGGTGGGAGGGGCAGGTGGTAAAGCTTATAAAATTAATAAAAACATGAAAAATTTCATGAAAGGAAAATGTCTGCCTGGCAGTAGGAAATCCTTGAGAGTCTGCTTCCCACATCTCAGAATTAAGCTTCTCACTTGGGTCAAGTTGTAGTTAGTTGTGTGTTTCTTGGGGCACCAATGTCACTTTGCGTGCCTTCCATTGCTTGCAGACTGTGCTGGGCCAGTACAGTCTGGCCTGTTTTAGAGACCAGCAAAACAACAATTAAAAAATCCCTCCTATGGGAGTGAAACTTCAGCTTGTCTCCAAAACCAAGATTGCCTACAGTCAAAATGCTCTGAAACAGTTCTGCTCCTTTTCCAGTTGTGAGAGGGGTGCTTCCTCAAGTCTTTCTTTGCCTTTGTTGAATAGAACATCGCTGGTTTATCGTGATTTCTCTATGGCAGTCTTTTTCTTCCTTTTTATTTCTTCCTAATGCTCTGCAGTGAGCTATTTACTCCTAGGTAAACCAGAGCACTGCAGAGCTTTATTTTCAAATGTAAATGCGATTTACGCTTTTGTTATTTCAGCATATGTTCTATGTCCTTTAAATGTAACTTATATCTGGATGTGCTGTGAGAAATACTAGAACACTTTCCTTATAATTAGGGCGACAGTTATGGTATTAACTGATTTGGTGGTTATCAGATCACAACCACGTGGGAAGGCATAACTCTCTACTTTGCAGCCTAAACTAAAGTCTTTTTCCAGAGATGCTACTATGTCCTTTCCTGGCTTGTTCTTTAAACAAGAGACTAAAAACTGGTAGAAGCAGACAGAAGGTAGGACATCAGTCCTGAAGCCAGTTTCCACTGGATTCAGTCTTGTTCCATCACAGCCATGACACCACAAAACCCTTTTCATAAGCATATCAAGTCATTTTTAAGAACCTGTTTGGCAATGTTACCCAGCAGAAACGAATGATTGTATTCTGTGTATAAAAAAGAAATGAAAGTGGGAGATCCCAACAACACTTAGACCCACTGCCAGTGAACTGGAATCTCAGTTGTATCCAAACAGGAGTGTGACTGTTCAGATGGGATTTACATGAAGGTGACGTGTTTTGGCACAGGCAAAGCTGCATTTCGATAGTATCAGCTTCCTTGTCAAATCCACAGAAGCTGATGATATGGGCTGTAAAAGTAGTGTTAATTACAACATTAATGTTGTTAGCATTTCAAACTGAAGCTTTGCTGATCATAATAAAATGAGGGAACCTGGTCCTGGAGGCAGACTTTGTTAACTTTGTCTTGCATGTAAGTGATTACGGCATTCCAGGAGCTTCTCTGTATCTTGATGACTATAAAAAAAAGTACAATTGCAGCTGAAAAATGAATATCCAATATACTCATTGCAGAACAAAAATGCAAATGTGTGTCCATTATTTAATTTCTGTTTGTAAACTATGTTCATGAGCAAATCTATTTTGTATAATTGCTGGCAAGATAGACATACATATGTCTAGGAATGGACATGCAATACACAAACTATCCAGAGTTTTTAAAAAAATGTATTTTGGTGTTTTTAAAACTAGGATGGTTTTGTTCAGCAGATTTTCACTCCACAAACCAGCAGATCAACATGCCAAGGTACGCTTGTTCACGTTTCATTTGGTGCTGGGTAAAGGTTAATAGTTCTCTACTGGTGCAGAAAACAGAGACAAGGTTTTGGGGTTTATTTTCCTAGAATTATTTTCGGGAATTACTTAAAGAGTTAATTAAATGAAGCTACACCTTAGCAATATCTACTCCAGACTCTCTGGGTGACTTTTTCTTTTATTATCCCAGTAGCATTAGCACTTGTAAAATTCTGATGTTGCATACTCCTCCTGATAGCATCCTAAGGGAGCAAAGCTCACCTCACCAGCAAAAATACAAAACAGGGCAGGGTGGAAGGCAAGAGGCACAAGAGCACTGTGTTATTTAGGTGTGTGCAATGTCCCTACTTTATCCTGCAGAAGCGCCTTTTTTTATTTTTGCATTCAAATTCAGCTAAACGGTACAACACAAAAATAATCCCTGAAGGAGCTTATACCAAACGGAATAGGAAAATTTTACTAAGTAAAATGTTATCAATGGAACAGAGATTGACTGTTCATCATGCTGGTATATATTGCTTTGTCTAACAACTCGCCCCAGCAGGCTTACAATTGTGCTCTCTCTGAAGACCCTCCCAGCTGCAAGACCTGATTGACGGAATCCGTGGGCAGATGCACTTGCCAGATTCCAATAAAGACGGGGCCTTGGGAAAATCTAAGGCAATTATTGACGGGCAGCAATCCACTAATCAGACAATTTCAAAATTAATCCCACAGTCCCTTACTGTATTAGCTTTCCTCCTTGTTTGTATTTATACAGCAAATTCATGACTTCAGTGAATACTCTCCCTTCCAGCCCAATTATGTCTCTCTGAGGGTATTAAATTAAAAACAGAAGAAATATTGAAAGTGGCTTGCAATTAGTTTCTTTAAAAGGTGGTATGGCACTTTCAGACTGAGGTTCTTAATATGATGCCTGATAATAAAAGTAAACAGGATTTTTTTTCATCATGCAAGCAAGGCAAATATTCCTAATATGCCTTGTGATAGAGAGGCCTATATATAATGAGAGAAAAAAGTGATTTGATTTTGGAGTTTAATTATATTTTCATAAAATTCTTCTAGAGTAACTGACAAGTCCACAGTGTCTCCAAATAACATAAATAGATTTTGGTTTGTGCATTTTGATTTATCTTTCCCATATTTTATTTTGATCACTTTATAAAACGAAATTGCATTGCATCTGATTGTGACCTGCCTTGTAAATGAAGACTGATCCAAATGGAACATTTCTTTCACATATAAATGAAATCTAGAACCAACTTTATGGGGTAACTGTTTAATGTAAGTCACTGCCTATAGTCCTTGGTCATGTGCATTGTGTTTCATTCTTTTAAAATTTGGAATTCTGGATTGAGTTCTTGCTGCGGCTGAAGAGTTGTTTCCTAGATCTGAACCTGAATGTTGATTTTCCTTTTTTGTTACAAAAATGCACAACCAAAGAGAGACATCCCTTTAAAGGTGTTATTTTGCATCTTTGCACTGGCGATGGCTATTGGTTGGGTAGTAAGAGCACTGTGCATTTGTGCTGTTTCCCACATGCAGTAGGAAGCGTACCATATTATTTTTTGTTTACTACAGGTCAGTTTCCTTTCAATTACAGAGGAATGAAAACAAAAAAATAAAATTGAGCCAACCCATTTGGAAGTCAATAGGTAAAATTAATGTACACATGGGTTGGAGAGTAGATGGTACAGTGCTAATTGTAAAAAGTGAAGAAAGTATTTACAAGTTGAGAAATATGTGGGGCAGAGATTCAACTGGAGACGCTTAGGCTCAAAGCTTTTCTGGGTAACTTTGGTGGCTTCAAGCAATTTCTCCGTATCTCAGATTTCCATCTATAAACCACCTTGAACAGATGCTGTGAGGGAAATAAAAAAAGTGATGTGAAAGTTTTATTGGTTTTTATTATGTATAGAATTGGTATAATTTTTGAGTAAAAAGGATAAATAATTCTGTAAGTGACAGCAGAGCTGGTTAACTCTGATCTTTTTAGTAAATGTATGTGGAGCTGGTGAGCGTATGGTTACAAACACACAAACTCATCTTCTACTTAGAACAAGTAGATTGAATGAACGATGTCCCCTTTGGGCCTTTGTACTCAGTCACAAGTTGGGATTGATTCACAGGCATTAAGGACATATGAGGCAAGAGTTATACCCTAAATAATCCATTTTCTGATTACTCAAATGATTTCTCTTTTTTAAGAGCTGTCCAGTCGCTTGTCATGGAAAAGAGCTAAGGTAACACCCTTGTATGGTTTGGTACATTTACACAAGAAGACAAGGCTTGGGAAATACAAAGGTAAAAGTTCCTGTGCTTCCTTTATACTACAGTGTCTGCCAACATGCCTGCAAGAATGCCAAGCTGCTTTTCCTCGTGCAAGCAAAACCCAGGCTGGAGCTACTGGTAGGCTGGTTTTTATATTACTTTTATTTGATTTATTGCAGAAGTTGTTAACACCCCATAGTTCTTTGAATAAAATAAAACAAGAAAACCTATAAGAATCAATAACAACATAAGCCAGGGAGCCTTTCATCTTCGTAATGAACTAATTAAACTGTTGATTACCTAGGGATTAGCGCCTCCATATGTAACAAAAGGTGCATTCTGTGAGGAGGAAGCTTCGTCAGGTAATAGCTCGTGCAATTTGGAATATTTCGATCTCTCTCAGGAGGACAGAGCATGAAAAGTGGGGGGCTAGCAAACAAAAAAGGTTATCCAGATTTCTGCCCATCGTTCTGAAGACATCTTTTAAAATCTATCAATTCATCAAATAATATTCACATGAAATGATTTAATAGCGCATTAAAAATTACAGTGCTTGTTAAGAAAGCAGTACTTGATGAATTAAGGTCACAGCTTAGTGATGGTGGAGCTTTGCCCTTTAGCAAGGGGCTGAGCTTGCAGGTTTCAGAACCTGAAATCCTTTCCTATAACTAAATAATATTTTAGTAAATGAGGGTAGCACTTCAGTCCACATCTGCCTAGAGGAATCCTCCTGAGACGTGGGTGCAGTTCAGTTCTCTTGCTCACGCTGCAGTTCAGCCAACTGATCATGCTGCTGTTCATGGGCATTCCTTTGTCTTCCTTTTATATGTGCAGGTGGATTCAGACCACTGGCTTTCCATATGCCAGCAGCTGGCGACAACTTTCAGCCACAGTTGACCTGGGTTAAGTTAGATCTGGTGACCAAAAAGTAAGAGTTGGTGTTACCGAAGCCTGAAGTTATTTGTTGCCCTTTAGTGGTTGCTGGTTCTAAAGCAACAGCAATTAGGTTTGTGTGGCACAATAAACAAAAATAGAAAGTGCGTTCATATGGATAATGTAAAGATTAAAGCTCTTGCACTCTCAGCTGCACACTGAATAGCTCGCCTTTTTATATGCTTTTAAATAGGAGAGCTGCGTAACATGACCCTCTAGTTGAAAGGATGCAGAATCGCTATACTCCCATCTGGATTATTACATTCAATTTAGGCCACATGAACTCCTGTGCTGAAGGTGTACATCTAAGAAAATGGTCGTGAATTGAGCGTGACTTGCATAAAAGAGCAAGTTGCACCTATTCTCTCTTGAAAAGCATCTGCTTTTAGTTAAAATCACAGTTGGCTTGGCCGGCCAGCCATGGGGCCCCCATCTTCTTTTCTGTATCACCCCACATTCACATGCTTAATATACTAGTAATTTTATTATGGAGCTGTGGTCAAGACTCTGTGGCTAAGGTTGCAACCAGGTTCTTTTATAAGCTCTGCTTTTTGTCTGCCCCACTAGAGCTTTCACTAGGAAAATTGACTTGAAAATTGGCAACATTCACCCTGCACTTCATATCCATACATTTACATTCTCAGGCATGTTTAATTGTCGTGCTCCCTGCTTTACTACTCTTTCAACTTTAATGTTAGTTATTGGGCTCCACTTAAAGTTAAGCCTTTCTTGGTGTCTTTTAATTATAATAAAGCCCTAGGCAGTTGGGTTACTATGACCACTGCATGTTACACAGTTCTTGGTGGTGTCCCTCAGTTGCCTTGGTATGGCTTATTCATACACTGGAAGCTCTTGTTGAATTTGTTTGGGCATGTTGAGGGTTCAAGTCTACACTCAAACTCCTTTCTATTACTGCAGTAGAAATAAGTGGTAGTAAGCAGTCAACAAATTCATAGACACAACCTGGCTGCAGCTGAAGCTGATGGCAGAGTTTCTGCCAACATCAACAGCAATGGGGTGCAGCTGTGGCTCTCATTTTGTAAATAACTGTGCATGCTTACTCATCCTACCGTCTAAGCTAGACCAGTGACGTTTTCCAAGCATTGCTTTCTTGCCAAAAATGGTGATTTCAATTTTTACAATGGTAAGATACTGAAAGTCTGCACGCTTGTGTGCAGGTAGTAGATGTGTAGAAAAGTTGATCACTTATAACTGGCAAGGTTTCTTTTGAAAATGATGCTGAATTGAAGAAGTGTAATGCAAATAGTTCATTTTCTTTTTTGAGTGACTTTTCTCTGCACTTTTTAAATGCAAAATCCAATCTTGCTCACAGAAGCTAAGTGGTGGTAGAGGACTTGCAAGTAGTCAGTTGACTTTGACACCTTGGTCTGTGTTCCAGTGTGAATTCAGATTAAAACAAGGTGGCAGAGTCTCAACTTGAAATGCAGGAGCTGTTGTTAGTCTACAGGAAGAGGACATTTTCCCTATTCAATCTGGTCTAGTTTCATGCAATTTCTGAATAGGTATTCCTGACTATATGTACGAAAGCTGTCAAGAATCCTACATCCAAAAGTGACTTAACAGCATCCAGACCTCTAAAAAACTGACATTTTCACACTCAGCATCTTCAGTGCACGATTCATTTTTTAAAACAAAACAGGATTTTCTAAATCCTCTACTACTTTTTGGGGTTTTTTTCGAAGTTTTACCTAGGCTCTCTAAATACATATTCTCTGCAGTCAGAGAAGTTTGAAATTGGTGAAAGAGCCAAAATTATCTGCAAGAAACAAGTCCTTTGATATTTTCAAAAGAGATTTGATGAAAGTCAAAAATTGAAAAGCAAGGGGAAACAGAAGAAAGTGCTGCTAGAAGAGAGAGAACCTATTAAAAATAGGGCTAAGAGGATGATAGTAAGAGAAGGCAAGTCTAAAAGGAAGCATGGAGGTGGAATGGGAGACATTTTCAGGCAAAGGCAGAATAGATAGACATGAATGTTAGTTTCTCTGTAATATCTTATGTTGAAAATAGTAACCTTTTTAAAAAGTATGTTGATTTTTCTCCTCTTCCACTGAAGTGTTTGATGTTTTTGTTATCCCTTATGTACAAATTTCTCAGGCTTGCAATGTGTTAATTATTCTTAACGTAAAATGCAGCATCCTTGCCTCTAAAGTATAAATTCACATCCACTTGGGGAAAACCTTGTCCATTCTTCTAACATAAAGAATACAGTTCTACCATATGACAGAGAAGTTGCCTGAGAAGTCAGTGCAAAGTTGATCATCTCAAAAGTGTAGTGCTGTATCTGCCAATAGTGCCAGTCCAGAGGGACTTGTCTGACGGCACTGTACATGTTCAGAGGAACACATTGCAGACCTGAGACCACAGTAACTCTGGTCTCTACCTTTAAACTTGTCATGGTATTATTAGTGATGCAGCCACAAACTACACGCTTGCTAGAGAAACTTAGGAAGTGATTGGGCTGTAGTTGTGGATAGATGATTCTAGGAACCTGTCTTGTCCAAGAAGAACTTGAAGGAGTACATAGAAATTGGCCATTCCTGCTTAAAAAAATACAGTTAAATATTGAAACTCTCTGGAAATTCCTTTTTCAGGATTGGGATAGTTCACTCCTCTGATGTGAGAGGAAATATGAAGAAATACTGCGTTACTGCTAGTCTATTCATTGAACTGGTCCATTCCCTGACAAATTGTGCTCTGTTTTATTGAAGGAAGGAATTCTTAACACTTCCTTTGACAGAAAAGCCCTCTGCAAACCAAGAATCTGCAATATCTTCATTGTGTACTTACCGCAGAGAGCTGTTGCTAGTCTGTACTCTGCAGAGAGGGATCAAGATAGGAAAAAACTCTTTAAAGCTCATGCTTTTTAGGAGGCTTCACAGTGAAATCTGCCTTGTTTGTTTATTTGTGCGTATTGCAGTTGTAAACTTAGTGATGCGTATATTAAAATTCATGTAACTTAGGATGATGCTGTTTACTAACTTTATGCAATATATATCAGTTTAAAAAAATCACTCACATACATAAATGCTAATAAAATGAAATCCCTTAGCAGTCAAAGGAATTAGCCCATATGAGTGAAATACCAAGGCGGGTCTTGTTACTTTTATGAAACTGTGAATAATATAAGTATCCAATTGATAAAATTTTATTAAAGCTGACAGCCCTTAAGTGATCTAAGTGGTAAATATTGAAATGAAGTTTCAACAACACTGCAGTACCAAGGGAGGCCTAAGGCAGTAATAAGGATTAAACAATGATTTAATGTTGTTCCTTGGGGGTAGGGATTGTTGTTTTAATGGAGAGCAAAAGCTCACTTCCTTCTAAATAATTAAACTGTGATTTGAGAAATTGATCTAAGGTAGTTGTAGTGGTTTGTTAAGTCCGAAAGAGATAAATGAAGGCAAAGTGTCCTGGGGCAAGGGGAAGTCAGGGGAGAGTAGTGAAGAGATAGTTTTGCAGGATAGATTCATGACAAGTGTCCCTTGGGAAAGGGAAGCTGGCAATGAGCATATTTTATCTTTTATTTGTAATGTAAACAGACTTGTGCTGCCTGAGGCTGGGTAATAGCTAATGAGCAGGGGGTTTCCGTGGGGCGCAGATTTTATTAGCACAGCTTATAAAAAACGGAGCTAAATTAAAAATGTGGTGTCTTCTACATAATCCGATAATCAGTGATGCTACAGGGAGCACCTCCACCTAAGCAGAACGAGCGTATTAGCATATGCATGTAAGATTTCCAAACAATTTGTTCAGCAGTTTTTGTGAGCTGAATGGCTTTCCCGTCTTTGGAGCAGAAGGCAGATTTCACATAACTGGGCTGAGTATTTTGGGCTGTTTTAGGAATGCAGGAACGAAGGAATTTTGTAATGTGTTTCAAATCTGTCATTTGTGTATAAGCAGTGGGAGACTTGGCCAGAGAACTTCTCATCATATATGACTCTTGGGTGATTGTTACAAATGAGATGACAGCTAGGATGGTGGTAGAGATGGGATATAAGTGGAAAAAAAGAGAGAGAGAAAGCTCTGCCTAATTGGATAATTGCTGAAGGTAATTTCCTTGGGGTTAATGTCATACACAATCCTGAATAGTTCTAGACTACCAATTCAGAGCTTCCAAAATTGTGGTGGACAGTTTCCAGTTAACCACTCCTCAGCCTGTATGCACATAACACAGTTCAGAAACACAATTAAATTGAGTGAACATCTGAGAAAACATTGAAATGCCCTTTACTTAGTGGAAAACGGAATCTATGCCTTAGGTGTAGATACAAATGGGCAGGGTACATGTTGTTTGTTCAGAATAATGTTGTATTTGGGCTCTAGCACATCAAAGGAGGAATGAGCTGAAATATCAAAAGGCCGTGAGGACACACACCACTGTCCAACGAAGTCTTGTGACTACCACTGGCAACACCTCCATTTTTCTCAGCACCCAAGGCAAAGCTCGGAAGGCAAATTGAATGCAGAGCATGAATGGTGAAAGTCTTCTAGAAATTCAGTTTTATGATATCCATAATTTCCATCAGTAAGAGAAAAGGATATTCCAACATGTGGTTATTGGGAGCTTTAGGAGTTAATGAGTGAGGTCCACTGAAACAGGAACAATTAACAGTAATGTCCCTGTATATCTTAGTCCAATCCCACTGCTCAGAAAAGTGACATGTTCAGGGCCATGTATTTTTGTACTCGACATCAGGTGGAGTTTCCAAAGGTCTGAGTACTTCCTGTGAAGGTGTGTCGCACTTGTCCATACTAGCGGAAAGGATGGTGTAGATAAATGAAGGCTATCACCTGCCAGGATACAGTAAGGGTGTAATGATAGAAGCATTACTTTTTTGTTGTTACATTCAGCTTAATATCCATGTGAAACACCAGAGCATTTCTAAGACATGGAACTAACCAAAATGAAATACTTAAAAATCATTTCCTTTGCCCTCAAGATGTACTTCTGATTCACCCATGAGCTTATCCTAGGTACTGTGACTTGTCAATAGTAATGAATGCTAATACTGGTTGAATAATAACTACAACACTGTAGGTGATCTTGATCTCACTGGCACGTGAGTTTGTGTTGTCAGTTCAGCTCTTTGGGAACAGGAAGAATTGGTCAAAATGAATAAGTGAAGCATTTTACAATTGAAAAATTATATTCTGATCCTCTAGAGAGCAAAGACCTCCATCTATTTCAGTAGACCAGTACTTGGCTGTGTATAGATTTGGAAGTGTGCCCAAGATGAGACCAAAAATACCTACTCTAGGGAGACCAATATTTTACCTTTGATCTTCTATAAGGATACAATCCAAATTCTTGGATATCATAACGTGGTGTTTCACAATGTTTATCCAGAGAGAATAATGCCCTGTTTTAGAGGATCAGTGGTACATATCACCTCACTAACAGGAAGATCAATAATGGCTGATTATTTGCTTACTAGGATGTCAGTAGGCAGTTCCGCCACTGCCTTTGCCCGGTGCTTCCTCAAGTGCTATCATGCAAGTCAGTTGTCTTTCTGGGTTTCCATTTGCCTTATCTACGACAGTAGTAAGGGCAGGTATTTACTTACTACTTTTCTAGTCTGACTATTTTGTTTAGATGATAACCTCTTCAGTGTAGCGAGTGCCCTGATCTCTGCCTCTGAAATGGAGCTGAAATAAGAGCTTGAAAATGAATGTGAAGAGCTTTGTCACTGTTGGCTTAAAACACGTTTTTGCCATGGTCAGCTTTCTAACAACAGCTTTTTTGGGGCAAACACTGTTATGTTTTGACTTAAATATAGCAAAACCTTCAACATGGTGAAATGGCAAAAAATGTCACAGTTCATCATGCTACAAAGTATAAACAATCATCAAACAGGTGAAAAATACATTAAAGAAGAATAAAACTTCAAACAGGTTTTAAGTAGTTCACTTTTATGTTTTAATAGCTCTTTAGGAGCCTGTAAATAGAAAGTCAATTGGATTTCAGACTTGTTTCCATAGTTATATTACACACAGGGAGTATTCAATAAAACGAATCTTTTATTTAGTTCCTGACAGGTGATTAAAATGTGCCTCTGCATTTTCTTGTCTGTTACAGTAGGAACTAATATCAAAGACTTCTGGAGTTTACAAGTATTCACAAATATATTGCAACTTAATTTTATCTTTTGGGCTGCAAACCTAGTGCTAACTGGAAGTTACTGGAAAGTTTGAATCCTCTTTGGCATTCTAAGCCTAACATTTCTTTTTCCTATAAAGATTTGCTCTCAGCTTCAAAGATCTCAAGTCCTATTTACACATTTTTCGAAGTAATAAACTTTGGGGAAAGGCAAATACGTAGAAAAACAGCAACTAGAAACATTACATTTTGGGAGGGGAGAGAAGTGAAAGAAGATACTGTGTCAACATTCCTGAAAATATTGG
>NW_015090922.1:11710730-11747053 GCF_001431845.1 Calidris pugnax | reverse complement strand
AAGAGAATGTTCTGGAGGTTTAAAGAAGTATGAAATTATTTGAACTTCTTAGTAGTCAATGAAATTGTTTCTGTTTCAAGCATCTTATATTTTGCTAAGAACCATTCCACAAAGGACCATTCAGTGCTGTGGTTTCAGTACTATATATATTTTTAGCAGTTAGAGAGGACAGCACCTGTGAATGTCAAAGAAATGCTAGAGAGACATTTCTCTTTATTGCTGACATGCTACCTGGATCAGTCTGGCTAAATCAGAAACTTTCAGGCTTTGTGTTTTTATAGGACTGTACGTGATGGCACCATGGGGTAGGATTTCACAGCTGGGGATCATATAAAGATTAAGCTGCCTTTTACCAGCCTTTTTTTTTTTTTTTCCTGGTATTTTGTTGTAGTCTCTTGTACTTAAAATGTTTTAGTACCCACTGTAGGGCATGGTGACCAGTAGACCTACCAGGATTAGAAATAAATGTATCAAAATCAAAATGTCTAAATTAGAGAATGTCTCGCTTTTACAGGAAACTGCCTCTGTCCAACTCAATTAAACTGATTAATACCAAGTTTATGATTGTTAAGATTGGCCATGGTTTTGCATTTGGTAACTTTCCTCTCTGATGAATTTCCGACACCTCCCTTGCCATTTTGGCTATGGTTTGCCCAACTGCATCGATAACCAATTGCTTTGTTCTTTATGCAATGCTAAGCATTGGTTGTTCTCCCTATGATAACCTGAAACCATTGCAATTTTTCTTTGATTGATCATGCCTAAGGCAATACATCATTTTTCAGGTGTGTTAGGTGGATCTTCCTGTTAGCACTGTCTGCATAAGACCGAGCCGTATTCCACAGTTCTGGACCAGCTCTGTACTATTGGGGAATGGTTGATGGGCACAGAGAGGAAAGGTTGAGGGTACCGGGGTGAAAAGAGGTGCTCCAGGAGAGTCAGAGCAATGAGGCTTCTCAATCCGAAACGGGACGGCTATATGGAGAGACTATTGCCTTCCAGATGGCCATGTCTAAACAGAGGCAGCAGTGTCCAAAGGGAAGGATATCAGCTTCTCAAGGATTGCCAGCTTGGGCTGTTGACTATCGCAGGTCTGTTGAGTAACGTGACTAGTTATGGCTATTACTTTACACACAAATGCATCTCTGCCCCTTGCTAAGGCTTGACATTAGGCAATAGGCTTATGTTTTATGAGTATTAAAATATCATGGCTGTAGTACTAACTTGTACAATTTCTAGTGTAACTCCCTCACACTCGCTGCTTCTTTTATGTTGGGGTTAGAAGAACAGTTACAATCTTTATTGTCCTTTAAAAACAAGCTTGGAGAAATTATTATAGAAGTGGTGTAATCTCAACAGAATGATAAGATTTGCAGTATTGCTGATGGGCTCAGTTAGGCCAATAAAATTCTAGAAAAAAAGCCTAAGCTGCAGGAATTTACAGGGATTTATGAGTTCTTGGCACAATAGGGAGTAACTGTTTCCATGAATCGCCATTTTATCAAAAAGAAAAATTAGAGAGTTGTGTAGCACAAGATGTTTGCTACGGTGAAAAAAGTCCTTGGTTCTGGGATACTCTTGGCTCTATCTATTGTCAGAGCTAATCACACTGAGCAGTTCATCTGCTCGTTACCATAATATTGTACTTAAAAGAGGCATAAATACTACTCTTTTCATATTAAGCCTGATAGCTGCTTTAAATCTGTGTTTTATCTATTGCTCTTACATTTCTAAGCCATTTATTGCATTTGCAGATACTGCAACAAATGTATGTGTTTTATAAACCTAACAGAATGCCTTGTGTACTGATTGATGGAAAATCAGTTGTTCAGTTGCCAGGCAATGATTGATTTTCCAACACAGCTGCTCCAGCTGTGCTACAGATGCTATTTTTTCTCAGATATCATAGATGGTGGTGTAAGCTATTGAATATGATCCTTAATTGTAAAGATCTCTGAGAAATCAGTCATTCCAGCAGTTAATGACCATTTGGTCACCATCTTCAGCTACACTTTGCGTTTTTACCTTGTAAGCTTGCAATTAGCAGTGCCACTTGGAGATTACTTTGGTGTATTTTTCAGAAGCTGGTTTGAAATCTGTGACATAAGTGAATGCTTGTCACAGAAAATTACAGTTCATTACAAAATGCTGTAGCCAATAGCATGTGCTGATGACAGCAAGCCTTTTTCCTGGAATGCATTTCAGATTCCGGTATTTTATTTCAAACCTTGCTCAGCTGTGTATGACTAATAAATAATAGAGGAAAGTATAACTCAACAGAAAATTTGCAGACCTTCTTTTGATCTGGGGAAGCAGACTTCGGTTGCTTGGCATTCTTTTAGGTGACCTTCATAATTTAGTTGCGGGCTGTGATTTGGCTCTGCTATCCATTTTCACAGCAGCATAAAATATTAAAGTCAAGCAATATCAATAATTCATACTCTTATGGTACTGGAGATATCAATGGGAGGATCATTTGTATTCGCTAAAATTAAAAGTGCAACTCTGCTTAAGGTACAAATGCAAGTTTAAGGCTTTTAATGCTCATTATGAGAGAGGAAATTAAACAAAGTCTCATGTTTCATAGAAAGAGGAGCTGCAGTTGGTAGGTGTTCTGTCATTTGTACATTAGCTTCCTGTTCACAGCAGGGTAATGTGTCCACTTGCTAAAATAGACAGACTTGTTGGCAGAGTGCACCCATTTTCCCTCTCTTCCTCAAAAAAGCATTTCTCACAGCTTTCTCCCTGGTATGAGCTCTGGTTGTTTTTAAAGAGTCAGCGACTGCTGGCATTGGCAGCGTGTCTGGTTGCAGAGCACAGAGAACTGAAAACAGGGCATGGACTGGCTTCTAAACCTGGTTTTGCCATTGTCCTATGGGCAAATCACTTTGGGTGTCCTGCCATCTCCTGCATTTAATTAGAAGCTCCTCAGGAAGGAGAAATGTTTCTCAGTGTCGAGTCCTATAAGCCTCTGATTTCAGTGAGCTGAAGCGCCGAAGTAATATGAGTAGGAAATTAAAATGCAATTCATTCCCACTCCAACTTCTAGAACATGATATTTGCCTTGATGTTTTCTCTTTTAAAATTAACTTGATGTCTCCTTTGTCTAATCTCGTCTTTCACTAAATACATTTCTAGATGGTATAAAATGCTAGTTGACTTAATAGTCTGGTAGAATTCCATGCAATAATTTTTGGAATAGTCACTTATACTTGTCCTGTGTGTGAAGGCACTATCTTCATGCACATCCATTTCTTCAGAATTTATATTCTTGCAAAATATCAAAAAATCCCCTCCCCTTTTCAGTTGTAATCGATGCCTTTCAAAGACAGTCTACTAGAGACATTCTAGGATAAATTCATGCTTCTTTTTGTAAGTCTTTTTTCTCGTACATTCTCCTTCAAGAGAAAGGGAGGCACAAGGGTCACCTCTACTTCTTTTTCTTTGGTAAGTCGCTCAGCTTTTCAACAAAGATCTATTCAGCAAATGTAGGATGCAATTACGGGAGGAGGAGTCCCAAAACAAATTCCCGTTGGGGTTACTAGTTTTTGCTTAGGCAAGAATGAACTTACCTCTAAATTAAATACCTCCCTTTTTCTGTATAGCTGGTACGGAGTGGTTCTGTCATTTTAGCCTTTTTGTTGCAGTCATTAGGCTGTGAGCTTTATTCCCTGCACAAGCAACTAGGATAGACATGATTTCTAGTTGTGGTTGTGTGATGATATCTGGATAAATACTGAAAAAAAAAGACAAACTGAGGCCTGGGTTGTCCTCACATAAGTCTGTGCATACTCATGTCAGGCATATGACAGGAGGATTCGCCATTTAAATTCTGGCTTATTTCAGAACTGTGGGTGAGCTGTAGCTGTCAGGCTGTGAGAAGGCAGCTTCGGCTTTCATGGAGCAAACAGGACAGCCCAGTTCTTCTGGCCTACAGGAGAACCTGAAGGGAAATCAGAACTTCCATTCAGTATTGGTGTTGCAAGGATATACGATAAAATGAGACCCTTGTCATTGCTACATGTCCTGTGGGTACATGAAAGGATTTGCAAACTGCAGATGACCATATATGTTGGAGACACCTTGAACTCTTCAGCTAAACCTGTGAATTAGCTGGTTACTTAGGGAAGAGGAGGTTGTTGCAAGAGAACAACTTCATCTTCCTGAAGCCTTGACTCAATTTTGCTGCTGGTGTAATTCTTCCCTGAACATCTCTGCCATTTTGCTGTGAGGACTTTCGGAATGATCCTTTAGTCATATTTTCTTCCTGGTAGAAGTGCTGCTCTTTCTTTTTGTGGGGAGGTTGCAAAAGGCTATTTTCTGGCAGTAGGATAAGAGGTAGTTACTGTGATTATCTGATCTGCAGGTAGTCAAGGTCTTCATACAACTTCACTTAAACTCCCGTATCAAGTCTGAAATCTTATTATCCCTATGTCTGGTGAATAAAAGAGACCTCTACTTTCATGGATCTACTGCCCCTACAATTATTTATAGACTGTGACTGAATTCTCCTGTCCTCTGTGCATAGTCTAGCTCAGCAGAGCTCTGTCAGGCCTTAGTTCTGTGGTGCACATGGCATTCTCAGTACTTCTGAGCAATTTCTCATCTTCATCTTCTTTTCAAATTTTATTTATTAGGATGTTCTCAGAATGCTTTTTTCATAGCCACTTCCTATTCTTTGCCATCTTTTTAAGTCATGAGAACCTCACAATGGTCAGCATATCCCAGTACAGCTTTTGCTATAAACAGCAGGAAGTAAGCCCTCTCTGTTCCTACTGAATGCCTGATAGACCAAGACATTATCTTGCTTAGTTACATACATTTTTACTCAGTGCTCTTTGTTCCCCTTTTAAACCTTTTGCAACCTTTTTTCAGTCATATATAAAACTTTTAGTTCTTTATCTCAAGTTCTATAGTTGTGATGAATATGATTAAATGTCACGTGGTTTTGTCCTATCACTACTCTTATGTACCACTGCAGCAACTTTGTGTTGAACTTTTTAAGCATCACAGTGGTTCTAAAAATAGATGTCACACAGCTCATGAAAGAACTGGAACTTTAGCTATTTGTGTGTGTTCCTTT
This sequence comes from Calidris pugnax, assembly GCF_001431845.1. Lineage (NCBI taxonomy): Eukaryota > Metazoa > Chordata > Aves > Charadriiformes > Scolopacidae > Calidris > Calidris pugnax. Next base: position 11,741,970 of record NW_015090922.1, on the reverse strand, counting down.
TATTTTCAAAAAGGGTTTCGCTTCCTTCAAATTGAACTACACAAACCCCAAACATGACACAGTGTTTTCCTTTCCCCCTGCCACCAGAATAAGCAGAAAATTCAAGCTACCTCAAGCTCCCAGCCCTCCTCCTATTCTTTTGGGGATTTGTAACATTGGAGATATGTGGTGACTGCTGAGGAAATTGCCCTAAGTGATATTGGAGTAATTCCCCTTCGTTTTAGTAATAAAGGTTGCATATGTTTTATGAGAATAGCACCCCTGCAGTACAGAGAGCTACTGTGATCCATCACTTTAAATCAAGAAATCATTTGACACGTTTATTTCCTGAACAGGAAGTGTTCTGTCGGATCAGTTGGAAACCCTGAAATCTGTACATGTTAAGATGAAAGTCAAAATAGCAGACGCTGTTATTTTACTGGGCCAGTTCCATTTTCATAGGGAGGCCACTCTACCAATGGGATGCTGAAGAAGTATCTCTTTCTTTCCTTTCAAAGAGTATATATTCTGAAGAAATCTATTAAAATATGGATTGTAGTTAGTCACTTTTAGAAGACTGTATACCTGATAAATTGTATGGTAAAATCTGATCCAAAATAGAAATATGTTTCAAATATATATTATATAAAAGCAGGTTCAGTATTAAAAAACAAAGAGAGAGAATTTTCCATGTTATTTTAATCAGAGCTGTAGAGTATATTCTGCAACTTTAATGTAAATCATAGTTGACTCATAAATGTACACACAGCAAAACCAAAATTGGACAGTTTGAAAAACACTGGTAAGCAGGGTGGTGGCAAGAATGGCCAGTTGCACTTCCCTTGAAAGCACCAGTTGCACAATTAACATTCTGTCCAGATTGTAGGTACAGAAGGGGCTTCCAGCCAGATTGCTAATCATGTATGTGTTGAAGCTAACTGAATATTCTCAGGTTGGTCAACTTCAGCTTAAACATTACTAATATAAAAACTGCAGTGGAGATGTGTAAGCCTTGAATGCCAGCTGCATTTTTATTGGCCGTCTGCAACTTCAAAGCCTTTCCTGCTCTAAAGCCCAGGCAGGTACCGTAGGCTGCCCTCAAACTGGCCTTTGCTGGCTTATTGATTCTCAACATGGCTTTACCTACAAGTCACTGGGTTTGTTTTCAATGTGAAATTATCTTGAAAATACGCTCCTATTGACCTGCTTAAGATTTTTAAAATTTTTATGTTGTTAATAAATATGCATAGCTGTTTTCCCCCTTCTTTGATTCTGTCTGTTATTTCATGTGTCAGAGAGATCTGTTTAAGTAACAGATGCCTGAAGTATTTTGACAGGGTGTTTGTTTCTGTTTCCAACATAAAACTCATGTGATGACAAGCAGACAGTAAAAAGAGATTTGCCCCAAATGCGCTAGAGCCCCACTTTTCCTCTTCTCTCTCCCACTTTAAAATTAGCTTCATTGTTATTACTTTGGCACATGCCTTGCTGAAAAAAATATCCCTCCCTGCCCGGGACCAGGGAATCCTGATCTTCCCTCTTTTTGAACAGACGTTCCACGGCAAGATGCTTCGTGTGGTCAGGAAGAAATATTAGAGTCTAAGAGTGTTGTTGAAGTCAGGAGATTTGGCCGTCATCATGAACATGTAATTCTTTAACATCTTGAGCAGTTGAGGAGGAATCCCTGAGATACCTGCTATACTCCTGAACGTCAAGCACAGCAGGTATGTCTTGAAATTCATTTGAAGAATTCATTTTCAGGATTGTCTGTGTATATCAAAAGCAAATATTATGAAGCATAACAATATTTAAATTTGCCCTGTCGTGGTGCTAGTGCCAGATATTCAGTAGAACGACTCAGTTATTTCAGACAGCTCCACCAAATTCCAGTATTTTAGTTAAGATCAAAATCTAATATTATGCTAGTATTAGTTGTGAAATAAACCTATGCTGATAACCATATGAGATGAACTCACTGCATTTTAAAGTTGTCATTTAGAAATACAAGACGTTTTTGTCTTTAGAGTATCTTTGCCTGCACTACCAATACTTTATTACAAAACTAACTTCAGTGAAGCTCCTTATGGTCAATAGTACCTCAAGATCAGACTTTGTCAATTCAATCATGTCTGCAGTGTTTTGGAGCCTTTGAATTTGTTCATACCATGCAGTGGAACTGGGTTTGGAGAGGCCCCAAGAAGTAGCACTCAGGAAACAGATGGAAAATTGCCCCATGTGTCTCAATTAAATAATCCCTCCATTTTCATACAGTAAGACAACGGTTGTTATATGGTGTTAGCACAAAAAATTCTTTACAGTACCGTGGATGTACCTGTAGGGGTAGATGGCACCTGAAGCGTTACACTGAGGCCTAATTCTGCCCCTCAGACTGCAAGCTCTCTGTGGTAAGGCCTGTCCCTTATTATGTCAAAGCAGCAGCTAGTCAAACGGGGTCCTGATCTGGGATGGGGGCTTCAGATACTCTTATAAAATGGTGTAGTAAAGACCAGGTTGTTGAAACTGAAAAATACATTAAGCATCCAAATGAATTTCCTCATTGTTCTCTATTCTTACAAATAAAAACTTGGCACAGCAGCAGCATATCTGCTTTTCTGAAGTTTTTGTCTTAAAGTCTTGGGATTAAAGTATAAGCGATGAAGGTTTACGTGACTACAAAGAACATCTTTACTATATGTTTTCAGATGAACCGTCCCCTGCCTGATTAAGTGTCAGCACTGTAGCTGGAATGCAAGATGCTGAAATCCATTTCAGCCCCAATATGTTTAGTGTTCATTTTCAGGCATAAGCCTGCAGATAAAATCAGTTCAAAATCCGTAAGTCAGCATGGCGGAGAGATTTCAGGGCAGCATACCTGTCTGAGCATTAGTGAAGGAAAAGCCCTTTGAAGTCACAGACGGCCAATAAAAATGCAGCTGGCATTCAAACTTTAAATGGCTCCAGCACTGATCTTTTACATTGCTGTTACTGAAGTGAAGGCTGAAAATTTTCAGAAAGTATGTTTGAATACTGTTCCACAGCACATTTGTGTATCTACAGTGTGACCAAACCCCATCACCCTCATTTCCTTGTCATTAAAAACAAATTGTGAGAAGCACTCCAGATAATTCATGATGCCGGGAATGAGGATGGGGATCACGCCTGGGGATGAGGATGGCAAGATCCTGCAGCAGTTCATGGTTCCCTCTCTGCAGGCCAGGACACAGACTGAAGAGATCCAGAAGGTCTGTCTGTGCCAAGGCTGGGCAGTCACTCAGGAAGAGCCAGGGGAGACTCCTGCTGACATCTCAGACGTGGGGACATGCATCTCACAGGCTGGTACAAGGGCTATGTGAGTAGTTTGGTTTTTTCTGCATTTGTAAGACTGTTCCCTTTCTGCAGCCTAGCTCCGTGGAGGAGATGTGCCATGAAAAGTCAGGAAGGAGGTGAGCTCTGCTTCCCCTGGCCTGTGTGGGGACTGTCTCTGCTTTGATCCCTTGGTGGATGCAAGCTCTTTCCAGGGCCTTGTACAGCCCCCAGCACGATGGTGCACAGCACAGATACGGGGGTTTCTGAGCTTACTGGCACAGCTGTAATACAAAGGCTTCTGAATGAAGTTGGGGATGGCTGGCTCTCAAATAAAGTTTGAAATAGCCCCCAGCTTTCTGAATTAAAAAAATTTATTGGTTCTTGATCAAGATTTAAGGCAGACATATTAGATATCTTTAAGAACTTAGTTAATTTTGCCTTTCCACACAATAGAATGGGATGTATCTATCCCCAATCCTGGGTGGACTTTAAACGTTGTTTTCCTGGCTCATAAAGCTATTCCAGGGAATCTTGAGTAGCCTTCTTTTTTCCCGTGGACAGGTTCAAGGGTGGAAGATGGGGGAAGCAGGCAAGAGTGGGGACATAAAACTGTTCTTTTGTTGTAACAGGATCATGGTATGGAAATGGTTGACAACCACTGCAATTGGATTTTACAGGGAAATTCAAATTATCACACTAAAAAAGAACCCATTTTTATCATTCACAAGTCCTGAAATAGCATGTCATGGGTGTAAGCACTGAGCATTGCCTGTGCTTGGCCTCAGGTTAAGCTAATTTGGAGGAATGATAGATAAAATTTTATTGCTGGCATTTGTTTTTTTTTAAATGACAGCTGTTAGCAGCTGCTTGGTGGTTTGGAGGTTTAGAAATAGCCCAAGCACAGCTCAACCAGTGAGCAGAGTTCAGGTAAATCAGCAGTCAAAGATGCATGGGGCGTTGCCAGTTCCTCACTGAGTAACCCCATACGTGTGTAGGTGAGTAGTATAGCCAGTTTATTTCCAGGTAATTTATGCTTTTATCCAACTGTAGAGCACATAATAAAAAATCCTCCTTAAAAATGTTTGCAGATGTTCTTCCTTGGCTTTTTTTTCGTTCCAGTTGCAAACTTCCTGTGTTTCTCATGTAGTGTGGAGCCTTGTCTCTGAGAAAGCAAGCACATTTTAAATGTTGTAGCTACTTCTGCTCCTCACGAAGGAGATCAGCTTCACCTTAGCACAATCATTTCATTCTGATGGGAAATGTTTCTTTACCTGGTGTTAACACCTCGCCTGATTAGATTCTAGTTTTCAGTAGAATGAAGAAATAGTTCGAAAAAGATCAAGTGTTGCTATTTACAAATTGTATGCTTTGCTTGCCTGATAAAACCTTGCTGTTCTAAATAAATGCATCAAACATTCATTGGATTAGAAGTGTAGAAAAGCAAACGTGTTCAAATCTTAAACACATCATAATTTTAAGCGTCCACAAGTGTTTAAAAAGTGTTGGTAGGAATGAGCACATATATCCATTCACTAGTTAAATATCATAACCTGTTTCTTTTCTAAACACATGCGCAAGGGAACAGAACACATTTAAAATGTTAAACACATTGACATGTTTACAATGTGTTGCAAGAAAGTGTTTAACTTCTTGCGCTCCAAAGCTAAACACTTTGGAATTAGAGGGTTTACTAATTCTGCATTTATTCAATATGACTATCACTTACTGACACTTATTGGATGAAGTTTGAATGGATTCAGAGAAGATTAAAAAAATGAATCGGAGAGGGAGGAACGCTTTGGCTTTGGAACCATAAGGGAAAAAGATGTGAATCGATAGTCTACGGTGTTTTGTAGTTTATGTATATGTCCCAGTGAGCAAATAATTAAAAAAAAAATTGACCCCAGATTTATGAACTGTCCCAGGTCTGGTTCATGTAAATACTGGTACTGATCATTAGTTCAAATTAGAGGTCAAATTAAAATTCATTTACAAGGTGCATTTAAAATAAACCTTTAAAAATAAAATCAAGCTTTAAGTAAAATGCTATCTCGTTGGCCTCCCAGATTACAAAATTAACCCTAGGGATCCTCCATCAGTAGAGGCAGTACAGCAAGGCCAGGGGGAGGAGGTGATGCTGCTAACCTTTTCAGGTAGGATTTTTAAAAGTACACTGTTCTGCCCTAGATTTCTTTTTGTTGTTGACCAGTTCTGAGTCTTTGTATCATTTAACTTCCAATTGCCATGGAATCTTAGCTATGCTTCATGCTTTTAGCCAAATCTGATTTGCATGGGGGAAGCTGGACTGAAGCCCATTTGGTGAAGAAGATGCACTCTACTGCTTCAGGTGCTCAGTGAGATGCTGTGCAGGAGCTGAAGTTGTAGGCAGGTGATCTGTCAGACCTCAGATACAGGCCAAGGGGTTCTGTCACACTGCAGAGCACCACACGGTTGCCTTCACTTACTCCAGATGTAAAACAAACTAACAAAATACCTGAGTGAAAGCATGAAGCTCTTGAAACCCATCAGAAGTTGAAACTCTCCAGAAATGTCGAGGATAGCTGAAGGCAGCTTAAACAGCACTTGGATGGAGCTTTAGGCAGCAGGTGCCCTGGTAAGGGAAAACAATTAGAAGATGGCCTTATTGCTGACAGCCCTTCTCCTCTTTTTCACAGGTTTAACTGAAGTTGGGGAGCGAAGGCTAACTATTACTCTTAGGGATGTACTGCATTCCACAGTACCCCTCCTCCTAGCATGTGAATGATGTATTTTAAATGGAGATTATGAAAACAAAAGTGAAAAATCAGCGTAAGTGATCTAAGGTTAAGAGCTACATTTGGGAAGTTAAGGCTACATTTGAACTGAGCGATGGATTTGCTCAAATGAGGGGTCCCTCCAGTCATAATGCCTGGGTTTTTTCCCACAGATGTAGTGTGTATCCTCAGTAAAACAAAAGATAAATTTGTGTGTAATAGAAAATCTCAGGATTATAAAAGGGTACCTGAAATGAAGACCCATGGGCTTCAAAGGCAACAGAAAGCAATGGATATAAAAATAAGCCTAGCATGGCCAGTGGTTGATGACAAAATGCTTATAATACAAAAGGAGCTCTCCGTAGGGATATTGCAGCAAAAAAGGACTTTAACTTGAGAGTAAATTAACATTTTAATTTTTCTGCTGGATGCAGAAAATTGTGTTAGTCAAGATCACACTTGTGTAATAGCAGGACTTTTGATTAAGCAGAAAGCTAGTTTGGCATAGCAATCCTGTTCAGGAAATGAAATCTAAGGGTAAATAACAACTTGGAAAACCGTAGTCTATAAACAGAGGCAGGGGGACATACTGAAAGGGTGTCCAGGCTTTTGTTTCGTGGAGAGGGTGCCATCATTGCAGTGGTAAGGAATACAATGTTCTCACCCACCCTCTGGACTGCGCTGGGCACTGAGATACCTGAGATGTGTGACAGTTTCCTTTTCTTTATAAAAGAGAGAGCACTGAGATCTACCTGCTGATACTGTGACCCTATTTAAGAGAAGAGCAATATCTACATTAAACATATACCTAAATTAGCTGTGAATGCCTCCAGGGCAGTGCTGGTGTGGGGGTTGTACCTTTTAAACGTTGTGGTTAAAATTGGAGTCTAGGTGTTTAGGAATCAGTAGAAAAGGTTATTATCAAAGCGCTCACGTAGATGGTGATGTTTGCTCATGCAACTTTCTATCACCGCATTCCTTCATGGAGTTGTTTTTTTCAGCTCCGTGGGTACAATTTGCCCACTGAATAACAAATGAGGGAGAGTTTTAGTGTTACAAAAGCTTTGTGCTAGATAGACACCCCACATATACAAGCAAACATCTGCCACTTCTTTTTCAATTTCCAGTTAAATAAGGATTGATGTTGCATCTGCAGAGGATGGAACTCTTTCCATTTTCAGTGCAATCAAACTTTTTACCAGACCATGGGCCAGAGAGCATGCTACCAGACCTTGTTAGAGACTGAAGGGAGAAATCTTAGTTGTTGATGGAATTTTGCTTAAAGGCAGCAGGACTGTGATTCCTAAGGTGTTACAGGAAAATGTATAGGAAAAGACACGTGAAGTTCATTTAGGGGTTGGAAAACCTGAGAGAAAGGCCAGAAATGCTTTTTACTGGCTTCAAATACCAGTCACATTGAGGAAGTTGTTCAGGCCTGTCTCTTGTGCCAGAAATATAAACCAAGTGAAGTGGTCTGTGTTGATGATATAGAAAAAAATGGCTCCTGAAGCAAAGTAGGGGGTTTGTTTGCCTTGGCGAAGAGAAGCTATGTATGTATTCTAGAATATAATTCTGCTTTTTGTGCAATGGCTGTGCTAGAAGAAGCAGGAGACTCTGTACACTGAGCCCTGGATTGACCATCGCTTAAGTGTGTGTAGAGAGAGACACGCAGCCACCGCTCCACATTATACCCAGTCTCCAAGCTGGTATGAGTAGGAGCCCAAACAATAAAGTGTATGCTGAAAAGGCCTGTAGGGTGAGATTCTGGTAGATATTTAGCACGGCAGAAGGGCAGACTGGAGTCAGTTGTCTCCACTGAGGTTGTCTCACTGACATAAAATAAGACTGCATGAAGCAGCAGAAGCAAATGGTCTTCAAATGGTCTTCAAAACCAGAGGTTTGCAGACTGTATATAGAGAGTCAATGTGACAAAACAAAGACTTGGCATTTGAGACCCCTGAATCGACACCTCTTTGTTGAAAAGAAAAGCCCACTGTGTCTACTATTTCATATTTTCCACGATGGCAGAAGGCAGTGGTGTTGATTTAGGCTGACACATCCAGAAGCAGGGAATAGGCAAATGTTTCTCCCAGCACCCAGAGGCAAGAAAGCAAGGGTGAGCATAGCAGGATCAGGCAGATGACCAGGTGAGCTGCCTGACCTGGGCCAAGCTAATGCATGGCAGTTTTACAAGGAAGATGGGGTATGATATGTTTGTTGGGTGTGCTGAGTGTTTGCCCCATGCTCAACAGCAGGAGTTCAGACATGGGATAGGAAAGACCTCTCTGATTCCTGGGCTTTCACCGGTTTCTGAACAGCTTGATGTTTATGTCTTGGGGAAAACAACTAAAACAAAAACCTAGTGCTTAACCTAGCACAGCCTGCTGCTGCTTCTTGCAGCTTGTGGCTTTCGGCCACTTTTTCTGATGTTTCCTTCTCTGAGACCTCTTTCCACAGAGGGCAGATCATAAGCATTGCTATTCTGTTGACCCTCAGGCCATTGAGTATTTTGGGTTTAGGTCAATTCATTATTTGACTAGAGCATCCTCTGGTTAATGGCAGTGCCCAAATAGTCTTGCTCTCCCTGGAGTCACTGATCAGTCTAATGTTCTCTTACTCAGAGTGCTCACTAGTGCTGAAAGAGTGTTGGTGGGGCTGCATCTTTTCATCCTGCAAGAAGCTGTGAGAGGCTGTTGAAACCTGTCCTGGGGTATTTGGCAGCCAGGAGTCACTCTGACTTGAAATCGAAGGCTCTGGTAGCACCACAAAACCTACTTTTTTGCTTCATACTCCATTCAGGTATTTTTGTTGGCACAGAAGTGACAACAGGTGCAAATCAATATGAAGAAGCATATGGGAAATTTCTGGTTCAGTGGAAGGGTTTCTTGCAGAAAATGTGTCAGTGACACCACTAATTAAGATGTTACTCTCATCTCATGCACTATTCTCCTGTATAATGAGTTTGAAGGAAACCTTAATATCTAAACATATGGGCATAAGTATGGGAAGCAAAGAGGTTACATCTATCGATACAGAATTATATGGATGATGTTTAAAGCCAGTGGGGATGGCCAACTTGGCTGCCAGCAGGATCTATTTCTGAGGAAGCAAGAGAGTTGTAATTTTTGTGGTTCTCAGGAGAGTGGAAACACTTTTGTTACAGGTTAACAAGAGTCATTAATTTCCCAAGTTTCATGATTTTTCTGAAACTGCACGTGATCTCTTTGTGGGGAAGGGAATTTGTGGGAGAGAACAGGAGAATGGAAAGGAGCATGACAACTGGAAGTTAATTCCTCACAGGAATGTTGAGGAGCCAGCCATAAAATCGTATTTCCCCTCAAGACTGTAAGGCTAGATCTGCAGGAGGTTATAAGAAAGGCCCCAGATCACGCACGCAATGCAACGGCGTGGATCAGGTTGAAGAGTGGAGGGGCATTCCTTGAAGTCTTAGTGCTAGGGGAAAATGCCATTGCAACCAAGCAAGAAGTGCACAGACAATGAGAACAAAGGTGGTTAAAGAGTATCCAAACTAAATTTACATAAATTTACAAAAATTAATCCACAGAGACTGTTTCTGCACTGGTATTTCTGTTGAAAAAACCACAGAACTCGAAAAATTAATGTGGGTTCTTTTTATACTACAAAAAAGTTTGGCTAAAATAAAAGGGAAAGAAAGAAGCAGAAAAAGAATTTTTGAAGTAAAGCCAATTTTGATGTTTTCTGTTGTCTGCATGTTATAACAGACGAGATTTTATGTTTACTACTGGTTTATTGATGAAAATTTGATGTTAGTACAGATTCCTCTTGAACCAGTCAATGGCAGATCCTCATCAACACCTTTCTGAAATCTGTCTGTTATCCTGTGCGTAGGTACTTACCATGTAGCACAATGATCAGGCATATTGCTAATTGAAATATATGTAGTACTGATTGAAATGCTTTTCAAAAGTTTGTAGGCATTATTTTTTGCTAGAATTTTTTTTTTTTATTGATCACATTTATAATGCTAATGAAAAAGGAAAACGGACTTCTTGTACAGGCTTTATTTATCTATTTTATCTGGGTCTGCTGTCCTGCTTGTTTAATATCAGCATGATATCAGTCTTTCTGACCTGGAATTTTCCTAGTGCTGCAAAGTCCAGTCCACTTTTAAAAGGTGCAGTTTGTTCAGGACAGCAGATTTTAAAAAGTTTTTTCTAGCTGATGTTTAACTTTGGTCCTATGATAGCAAATACCATATCCTTCACCTACCTATTAAATCCATGCTTGGTTAACCACTAACCTGGGCAGAATTTTGTCATCCTTGTGTGTGTATCATCAGCAGAAAAACTAACAGTATCAGCACACTTACTTTTTCCTTCACATAAAGGACAAGGAACCTGCTGAGACTAATTTAAGTCTTTGTTATCTCTTATGTAATTTTTTCATTTCATAACTTTGAATTATAATTGATTACTAACTATTTGTCCTTAATATTATTCATTATCTATATTTTAAATTAATTATCTTTTGGTTAACTGTTGAATTGACGGTAAGGTTTGGTGTCTTTTTGGCTGAAGTTGTTCCCTTTCCAAAACAAATCGTGGCTCTTGGGACCTTTATTAAGCTCTCCCTCAAGCAGTCCTAAACAACTTTAGACATTGATTTAAGTGGAAACCAGACTGGACTCAGCTGTGGCTCTCCAGGTTTACCTTCATGATTGCTTTATCCCTACAAGGGATGAGAGAGGAGTAGAAAAGGATAAAGCAGGATATGAAGGGGGGAGGCGTAGGAAACCTGAGCTCACTTCCTCGCTCTGCTTCAGGCATCCTATGATGTGTGGGCAAGTAACGTTGACCCTCTGTGCCTTCCTTCCTGCAGGATGGAAATAACACTACTGTGTTCCCTCCAGAGGGGCATTGTGAGAAGAAATCTTTAATTACTATGAAGAGCTTTGAAAACACTATGATGGGGAACTTGTAAAAAAACATCCGAAGGAGCATTTCTATGCTTCTCTCCAGTCCTGACGTAATGACATTAAGAGTCAGTCTCTATGCACAAAATCAAATTTTTTTATTCTGGTGGCCATATGTAGGAAGCAATGGGTGGGAGTTTCAGTGCCTCCTTCATTCTGTGGCCTGTCCAGGGACCTCATTTTGTCCTCAGAGGCTGTTCTCTGGGATTGGTTACCATTTATTGCCTGAAAGCTTCCAACTGGTGTCATTTTCAGGGCTGCAAGACATTTGCTTGCCTCCTCCCTCCCCGTATTTTTCTGTATTCTATTTCCATTTTCCCAGTGCCATCTCTTTTTAGGCTTTTTATTTTTTTAAATCTCCATCATTATCTTTTTTTGCCCAGCTGCTGACCATCCCTGGCGTGTTACTAACGAAGGGGCCAGAGCATGTCTGTTCATGCACTGGTTGCCATTTGCTGCCTTTAGAGACAGCTCTGCTGCACTGCTGGGGCTGTACCACAGTGTAGCCCTCCTTAGTGTGAGGTGCTGGCTCTCCTCACTCATATCTGTGCAGACAGACACTGTTTCCAGAGCCATATACATTATACAAGTTCATAATTGCATGCATATAGGTTGCACTTCTATGCCAGAGACGCTGTGGCCAGAAGGCTACCCCAGTGGAGTAGAGTGTGGGGCTATGATGAACTGATCCTGGTTCAGAATACCTTTTCTTCTGGTGTGCTGGGGAGGAGGTTTAAATTGAGGTGAGTTCATAGATCCGTGTGCAACTCCCCAAATATATATATCAACACAGCTGTGGCTGTGCAGCATGGCCGTGTGTGGGTGAAGCTAGGATTGCCCTGGATACACTTTATTATGAAACCACAGAGCACTGGAAGTTAGATAACTGCCTTCGCTTTTGTCACTCCCTTAATCACTCTTCTACCCATACACATCACTTGGGCTTTATTATGAAACCACAGAGCACTGGAAGTTAGATAACTGCCTTCGCTTTTGTCACTCCCTTAATCACTCTTCTACCCATACACATCACTTGTGTACCCATACACATCACATTTTTTGGCTTTAAACCATTTATGGTCCTCTCTGGACCAAGTGCCTTTCCACTCCATTTATGTCACAGCAGGACACTTCATAATCTCAAGTTACATATTTTTCTCTGCTACACCAGCGCTGTGGGTGTAATTTATACTCATCCAACAATTTATAGCAATTCTCTTATTGGCATGGATTCAGCGCTCAGCTAATCAGCGCATCAGATTCAAGCACAATTCCAAAGCATTTTCATGGAGATAAGGAAGCCAACGATGGGTCATTATTTAAGTAGCCCGTTATTGTGAATATAATGTCATGTAACCTATAAGAAAAAGTGTGATGTGTTTTTAAGAGAGTAAAAGACATCAATTGTATACAAAATGCTCTCAACATAATTTCCTTTTTAACTGCTCATCTCACTCTTACACAGCCTCGGGTAACTTGACCTTCTTAATTGGCATATTTACAGTAGAAATTTGATACTGGACTGATTGCAAATGTATTTCTAATGGATTTTCCCCAGAGATATTTCAATAAAGTCTGGTGAGAACCTTTTCATTGCTTTTTGTATTACTTGTAAAAATGTTCTTCTTAGGAGCAGTCAGTTTTAACAAATGATCATCCGTTTGCCTTTTTTTGCTTTTGCTTTCCTTGCTGGACTTTGTGTTCTTTGGAATTTCTTGTGATAGTAATAGTATAAGGAGTTTGTTCCATAAGACTTCTGTCGTTTTGAAAAAATTGCTCTAAGTTTAAACTTCCCATAATTAATGGGGTCTTCAATTCAGGACACCTTTAAGATGGTAGCCAATCAGCCTGAATAAATATGTACAATAAAATTAATTAAACAAGACGGGGGAGAGGGAGAATATCTGCAATTCTGAAGTTTCATTATGCCTAAAAACCACTCAATTCTGTGAGTGCAAATGCCATGATTGCCTAGCTGTGTTAGTGGTTGCACTGGTTTAGCTGGCAGCTGTGATACAGGGGAAAGCTCTTGTCTAAGTTGGGGCCTGGTGGAAATTTGTTCACATAATTCTACGAAGATTTTGCTTGGGGATGTTGACAGATTTGACACTGCTGCCAGAAAGGGAAGATGGGGACTAGTAACAATTAGAAGTAGTGGGATGAGATTTGGACTTTGAGGAGGGTGGAAGGGACCCAAAAGAGACCAGATAGAGAAAGCTTTGTGTGACGTCTTGGAAAATAAAAAGAATGGCAATATGAAATGGAAACGTATAGAACCTGTAGAAACTAAAGAGCAAGGCAGTGGAAATCTGTGGATCTTGGATGGGAGAAGTCGTGACTTCTGAGGAAAGGGCAACAGCAATTCCAGAGTAGTGGGTGTGAAGGAAATTAAATGCGTTTGGAGATGAGCTGGGGGACCCAAAGGGGAGGAATTGCAGTATTAAAATGCTGTTCTGCTCCCCTTGAGGATAAGGGGCTGAACTGATTCTCATTGACCTGAGTGAAAAACTTTTCTGCTACTGGAAGTTCTGCGGGAGCCTCGTGATCTGACACAAAGAGAGTCAAAGCTGTAGAGAGGGAAGGAGGCTAATGGTACCAGAAAGCAGCGCGGCACCTAGGTAATCTCCAGTTGTTATAGACTATGCGCGTCCAAATTCTTATCTCAGTTTCCTTAGTAAAACCAGAAAATTTACCAGTTTCCCTGATAAAATTCCCATGGGCTTAGCAACACAGTTATGCTGCTCATGTGAGACCAGTGTTTGGCTCCAGTGCCAGAAGCGAAGAGCTCTTACTGAACCTCCAACACTGAGAAATTAATTTAGCTGAGTCACGTACAGCTTCCAAACATGACTTGATATATCCATCTATGGATAGGAATGTGCTGTTTTGTAAGAAATTTTTTTTAGAATGTTTTCACTGACATATGTGTGAATCCTGCTTATTAATGTATTCTTTATATTTATTATTTCTCCTAGAAAGATCCACAAACTGTTTTTGTTTAAAATCCTATTATATTTCTAATCCGCTGTCTTTTTTAATCTCAGCTGACATCATTCATGTCAATCTCAAAGAAGTCTTCACTGAGACACTGTTGTGAGGTTAAACAGTAAGAACTAAAGGCAAATAAAAACCTTTAAGTTTGGAAACATTAAACCACAAAAAATGTTATTGTTAATAATGTTATTAAAGTATTTGAAAAGTAAATATTTGAAAAACTTTGGTTGATCTGATATTAAATTATTAAATATTCTTAATTTTACAATATAAAGCCCAGTAGAATCAGGCATGCATTCCTTGAAACAAATATATCTTTTTCTTCAGTGTAATTCAATAAAGTATGTTCTATGAAACATTCATACACTACTTTGCCTTTCACAGTTACAGCGAATGGCTCTTTAACATTGAGCATAATTACACATCAATCATAAGATGAATGTCTGCCATCAAATAGGACTGTTCTGTAAAGAAAGCTTCTTCCAATTTATTAAGGCAGCTAGAAGGATTCCTGTAACGAGATGCTGGGATGAAACCCACAACTCAATGCCGTCTATGAATTATGTTTCCCTAACTTCCAATTCTTTTGAAGTTGTTTCAAATATGTAAGACCAACCCTAAAAAGTGCAAAGAGTTTGCTGGAAACGTGCAGGGCACCCCCAGCCCTCTCGTGGGCTGGGCTGCTCACAAGCTCAGCCTGGATTCAGAAACTTGTCACTGTGTGGTAACTGGCTGTTTAAATCACAAAAGCCTGTTCTGTAAAAAGTGCACTGAGATATTATTCAACCGTAATAATGCTTTAAAACTTCCTTTGCGTGTCCGTAAATTAAAACTATGCATCTCTTAGTAAAACTGAAAGGATGATAGATTTTTACCCCTTGGATTTTATTAATTTTTATGTGAATTTTAGCACAATTAATGATGAAAATTCCAGGATGGCAGAAGAAAATCTTGGGATATTTTTAAAGTGAAAAGGAAGTAGAATAAGTGCATAAAGATCTGTATGTGCTAATCAGATTGCTGGCTGCTTGAGGTCTAATTTAGTATTGTTTTCACTGCAGTGTTTACTGGAATGCCATTAAGAAGTCCACTCAATGTCTTTGATTAAGAGCAGCCAAACAGACACCAGCAGCAAGCAAATTTTCTTCTTTATTTCAATGATTTAAGTGAAGAAATAAAGGTTTACTGAACAAGGTAAGATTATCGAGTCCAGGATTTTTCTCCTCCCTTTCCCTCTCCTTTCAACTACTGGTTGTGATCGTGTTTTCCATTTTCTGCAGTCTTAGATTAATGGATAATTTTGGCTCACCTAGGACTGACTATATGCTGGGTATTTCCTTCCCTGCTGACCGTGTCATCTGGTGTGTTTGTGCAGTCCTGCTGTGACTTTCTCACGTGCTGGATAAACAAACTTTTTTCTCGTTTTCTTTCTTCACTCTCATTTCCCGCTCTCTCCTTGTCTTTGAACGGTCCCTTTAACTCTGCTAGAGCTCTATAATGGATCTATATGTACCGTTGTAAAGCTTTGTATTGAATTATAACGTTGCCACATGACAAGTGTCTTGCACTGACGATATTACCTTTTCCCACCCGTACTCATAAGAAATTCAGCAGGCAGGCAACTGGTTCATGAGAGTGGGTGTTGTCCACAAGCATCTTCTCTCTGACAATCTGTAATAGTACGGTAGTAAGTTAGGAGAAATTAGGTCCTAAGAACAAGACCAAACCAAACCCCAGCACTGTAGGAGTGGAAAACTCCTTGGACCATTGCCATTTTTGAAAGGAAGAATATAGGTCAGTGTTCATGCTTCAGGATAGATTGGATAGATACTGTGTGTTAGGAGGAAGCATGCTTATAAAGGATTTTCCATAGTTATAAGCTAAGCATAAAAAATAAAGTTATTCTACCCTACAGCAGTATAAATTCAGCTGCTTGAAGAAACTCTAAACCGGTGACACTGGTCATGCAAGTTGCCTCGTCATGTTCTGTCTTTCTAAATGATTTAAAAATGCCAAAGAAAGAGAGATTGTCAAGTTATTTAGAGTAAAGTCATTATCTTCGTAATTTTTCCCCCCCTTGCTCCCGAGGCTCCTTCCTGTCTCTGAGTTAATAATGTTTTTAAATTTAAGAAACTGATTGTGACAGATGGCTCCTAAGTACAGTTGTGTGCATGCATGTGTGGATGTGTGTACACTTGCGGTCCTTGGAAGCATATAAGGAAATGTGATTTTTGCATTGCACGCGTTACTTGGGTAAGAAATACAAAACCAAGCCAGTGTCAGTTGAATATTATTTTTACAGCTATATCATATCACCAGCGAATGCGATTAACAGGGAAGGTGTCAGCTCAGGAACGTGAAGGCTATAAATTTTCTGTGCAGCAGAGAGACAGTATAAGGACCAGAAAGCAAAGCTGTCCCACGCTGACTCACTACTTGGTTTAACTTCCTTTAGGGACTTATGAGAGCCTGACAGATCTCTTCTGTTTCAAGCTACACCAGGTGTGCTTTTGTGGTGAGGCTGTCAATGAAGATGTCACTCAGAGGTAGATTTTGCAGTGCCTGGAAATAACCAAGGAGGAACGGAGTAAATGCCACTGCTAAAAAACTGCTGCGTGGGGGTGTCTGCTAATTTGCAAAAGGCTCCAGTCACATCTGGACGAGGGAGTCAGATTTTGTGACTTAAACTCTGAAGCAGGTGATCCCTCCCATTAGTGCCCCCAGTTCCTTGGCGATGGTGGGGCTTCTTGTTTTGAGCGTAATGATGAAGTGAGAGAAGAGAAAAATGTGCAGTATTAGGGTGAAAAAGAGGGACCTCCAGCCTTGCCTGGGAGCTGTAATCTTTCAGCAGTCTGATGGATACAGTGGGGATTTTCTTAAACTTCAGGGCTGAATTTTTGGCTGTGTTTCAAGTTTTAGAAAAATAGTCATTTTGATTTGGAAATCACTTGACAGAGTTGTCCCAGCTCTCTGAATGCCTCTCCCTTGTCCCCAAGAGCCCCTTTTTCCCCTACAATAATCTCACTGACTACATTTTAGTTTAAACTTGAGGCCTGACCTTCCACTGGTAAAGTCAAGGAAGGGTTAGCACTGACACGCAGACAGAAACCCCGTGGTTTGAAGCAGTTCTTATAAATATTTGCATGTATTAAGTTGCTGTTATGTATGTATAATTAATTTGCAATCCACCTTTATTACTTCTAGTTTCAGGAGACAAAATCTGTTCTCAAGATTTGTATTACCCTTTTAATTCCTCTGTGTAAAACAGGTGCCTAAGCTTAAGTCAGAAGAGGTCCCAGAAGACATGTTCTTTCATCTGACATTGCCACAAGGTATACAATTTTCACATTATTTACTGTTTTCTTTATTGAATGCTGTTCTTCATATTGTTCACTATATCAAGTCTTTGGCTGAGTTTATGATTTCTTTTAAGACACATTTATGTTTTATTTATGTGATTTTCTTTCCATATTGTTTTAGCAATTTTGGTAATGACGTTATGAAAGACAGAGACAGAAACAGTCCATGCAAGTTTTGGTCCAGACCTACCAAACATATATGTGGGTAATCTCACTCAGAGGCAGAAACCAACACACCTATAGCATATGACAGAATTTTTGTCACTGGTGGGATTTACTTTCAACTTCTATTTACTGTTGTCATATCAAAATTCATTTACAATATTTGGTAGGAATATTTTCTGAGATGAGCAGTTGCTATTATAGTTATTCAAAGCTATAAATTCCCCTGTCCTTCCTAAAATAAAAACTATATTAAAACAAAACAAGCTAAGGCAAAAAAACTATTTTTATAGTTTTGGGGGTTTTTTCCTAACTACTTTCTTCACAAGTTTTGGAGAATCACATCACATCTTGGAGAATCTACACAAGATTTTAATCTTAAAAATAACTCTCTGACTTCATTCTGACAGAAACATCCTCTAACGTGAACCAGGCTTCTTCAGGAAGGAAAGGAGTGTTTCGGGGAAAAAAATGCTTCCTGGAAAAAGCTAATCAGTATAAAAGGGAAATGGTCAGCAGCATCTGTGTAAATTTGGAGGAAAAACTGAAGTAATCCAAGTGTGTGAGATATTTTCCAGCAACAGGAAAGCATGTTATTTTCTTCAGCCATGTACACTGTACTTCTTGCTTCTCTCCTGGGCAAGCTGTTTTGTTTTTTTTCTGCTTTTGGTTTGTTGTTTTTTTTACCTTGAAAGATTTGAGAAGGAAAAATAAAAATAGGAGTCGGTTATAAATTGAAAATACATGTATGAGACGACCTTCTTTGTCTTTACTCTTCAGTTAACTTTACTGATCTTAATCAGTGAAGCAAACGTCTGCGTTACGGATCCCCGTATTCCCTCAGCATATGTGTAATCCTATAGCTTTGTTTTGCCTTTTCCTCAGGAGCTGTAAGCTGGTTAGCCACAGCGGATATGGCAACTGCAGCTTTACTGTGCATGCAGGCATCTCTGTCATCGTGGCGGGGTCTCACGCTTGAGTTGCAGCCATAGGAGGTCTCCCTTTGATCCCACCTCTGGAGAGGAGGAGAAGCTGGTGGGGCCGGACTGCAGCGGTGAAACCCAGGTGGGACAGTGGAGGTGTTGAGTGCTCCCCGAGGGGTGGACTGCACTGGGACCTCCTTCACCTTGTGTGAAATGTCTGGTCTAGACAATAAGGTGAAAACAAGGGAATGGGAAAGATGAAAGAAAAAGGAGACTTGAGAGTCTCAACAGCCCTAACATTTGTTTGGTGATGACCTCTGGAAAACCCAGAGGTAAAAAAACCCCACTCTACTGAAGGGACTCCCTTCCAGCTCTGGCCTGGTGTGCAATCCCCTGAAAGTCTCATTGTCTCCAAATCTTGGCTGCTTCTCCCCACTTCTCTTCTGCCACCTCTGCTCTGATTGCAGACCCTGTAGGAGCGGGGCTGTCACTCCCCACATACATAAAGCACATTGCAAAGGTGGGTCTGTTCTCCTATTGGTGTATGGTTGCCCCTGAACCTGGAAACAAATCTGTGCTTTAAAAAAGTGCTTCTAAAGATGTATTTTAGTAATCTGAAGGGTGTGGCCAGTGGTTTCGCTGAGTGCTCCTGACTTTGTGTCCAAAAGGGCTGGGTATTTAACTCTGTTGCTCTGATTGTGGTTTATTTTTTATCGTCTAATCCTACTCTTTCATACAGGAACTGAAAATTACCTAAAGACATATTTTTGAAGAAACACCATAATCATGCAATTCTGGTTTCTATCACACCCTTGAAGGGACATTTTCTGATCTCACTCTCACCCTGGCAGGCAGGAAGGGTTTATTCTGGCTTTGTAAACTGAAACAGGCAGACCAGGAGAAAGATGGAGACTGCAACTGCTCATTATGCAGAATACAGTTATTTTGGTGTCTTGCCAGTAACGCTAGAATACCAACAGATGTTGCACAGGTGATTAGAGCCTACGCAGGTAAACAGAAGGAGACTGTGTGTTAGGATATGGCTGGAGTTTCTAGCCTTTGGTTAAATTGCTAGAACCCTCGATCAAATCCACCCACCTGAAAATACCTTGCATTTGCTGTTTTCTTGGGTTGAAAATAGTTTCCTGAGGGAGGTGCTCGTAATGTTGGTAGAGAGTGCCATATTACTATTGCTTTTTTAAATAACTCAAAGAAAATATTACCATTTTTCAGGAAGAGTGGCCGTTACTGCTAGAAACATGCTATGGCTGGCTTCCGGATTTGGAAAGCCAGACACGTTGTACATCACTTCTGATGTGCAGTATGTTATCTTTGACTATAAAAAGGCCTAGGCAGGAGCAATGGCTGGCGTTGGAAGGCAGAGATGAGCCTGGGGAGACAGGGCAGCTCAGGCTGTAAGGCTCAACTTGTTCCCCCAGGCTTGTGTTTCCCTGGTAAGGTTACTCCCTGGTTCTCCGCTGTGGGCCAGGCATGCTACATACCAGAGTTGATCAGACCACTTAACCAAGGTGGACCTGTTCATGTTTTATTTTTTTTTACCTATTTATTTAGGTTTATTAAGAAATAACAAGCGGTAAACCCCACTCCCAGGTCCGTAAGTGCCGTAGCTAACACTACAGAGAGGGCACAAGGCAGGGGCCTTTGCCAGGGGAGCATTAGGTATGGCATGAGTTCCCACTCATCCTGCTCCCTCTGCAGCTGTGCATCCGCTCCACAGTGCAAGCCTCAAATTCAGGAGATTTTCAAGGCTACCGTTAATTCCAGTGGGAAATGGCACAAATGTTATGTAGAAAAATTGCATGGTAGAGTTTTACGCATTGACTTCAATGGGGTCTTTCATACTGCTGGAAGACCAGAATCTGATCCTGTGCTTTACTTTCTCTTGGATGTAACCTAAGAGGAAAAGTGGGAGACTGAACGTTACTTTTTAGGAATCCAGCACTTTGCCTTTGATTTTATTCCAGAGCGGAAGTAGCAATGTTTGCAGCTCCCGCGTTACCGGTGTGTATATCACTCTAGACAACAACTTCTTTGTTTAAAGATGCTTTTAGATGTAGGATTGAGTGCACTGATATTTAGCCTTGGTTTTTTATGCATATACCTGCAGGTCTTTCATGGTTGTAATCTTCTGTTGATGCATATGTTTCTGGTCCACAGGCAGTCTTTCACAGCATCGTTAACTGCAGTATGCTCTTTAACAGAGAGCCATGGGAAACACCTGCCTTCAACAGTTGCCAAGTTTTTTTTTATATGTAGTCTTCGTTGCATTGTGCTTATCTCATATGTATATATATACATAAATAAATAGATGCATATATATACACATATAAATATCTCGATATAAAGATATTCTGGCAGCTGTCATGAAATAATAACAGTGCATCAGCAAATACCTTTAATGTCCCTACTCTCTGCAATTTCATACTGTGAATTTATATAAATTAATTGTTTTCAATGATTGCATTCAGTTCTATTTTTAGGTATTATTTTGAAGAATTAAAAATTATTCATCTATTTTTTTAAATTAAGGGGCCAGAGCTTTTGCTTCCACAGTGCAGAATATGGCTATATATTTATAGGGGTAAGAAAAAAGGTTAGACAATGACAGATAAATGCGTATTTCTGAATAAGGTAATTATCTTTGTCGTGGAACATAGAAGGCTACTGTGTTAATGTGTAAATGATCTAGTTTGTATTTGACACAACAAAATTGGAGATACGGATGGGAAAATGCAAAATTGGACATGTTAAAGCCAGATGGGGTAAGCTCTGGTGAACATCTCACAGACCAAGAAAAGCCAGTTTTGTGAATTGACCTTTAAAGGGAACACTCTGTCTGAACATGGAGAATAGGTTATCTTGGAATGGATATTTTTGCCACTGGTATACAAGCTACCAGTTTTTCTAGTCCTAGTGTGAGAAATAGAAAATCTCTGCCTTGTCAGGGGGTGAGTTGTAAAAGCACCAGCTCTCTGGTCCAGTAAAGCAACTGACGCCCAACAGCTCTGTTGATGGGTAACTGGAGTAGTACTAAAAGTTGCTGCTGGGGGAAACCATGCACACAGCATGTCAAAAGGCTGAAAGTCACACTGCAACTGCCATCTTGGGAAGGAAGAAAAATATAATATTTAGGTTTTTAGAGTGTTACTTGTCTGAGCTGGAATAGAGAAGTCATCCCAAAGAGAGGGGGCAGTGTGGAAGAATGCCTGCAAGCAAGGGTGGAGAGTGTTGCATGCCACAGAAAATTGCCAGAGTTTGTAGCAACAATAACAAAAAAGGGCTTCCTGTGTTTTATTATGTATTATGGCTTTCCAGCCAACATTGACGTTCTCCTGCTAGGACAGGCTGGCGGCCTCCAGAGAGCAGCTCCTCCAGATGACTGTTTGTGTTCGCCTGTAACACGTTTCCCATCCAACTGTTCCGAGATGCTTTCCAGTTTAAATACAGCCCCAAATCATCCATTTACAAGGAGCTGTTGCTGAACAAATACGCTTTGAGAACAAGCACAAACCTGTAAAGTTCCTCTCCATCTTGTGAAAGCATTTCAAATGCCTCAAAAATGAGGAGAAGAAATAGCAAGATCGGAGGCCTCAGAGGTGAGGTTATTTAGGTTTCCAAACACGTCCCTTGCTGCTAAGCCCTAGACACGTCGAGAGATGGCATGGAAACAGTGTCTCTGAGTTAAAGCTGAGCAGCATCATGGAAAGGCTAGTGTTGAGGTTAAAATATTAATAAAACAGGAATTTGTCAACCAGTACATTGTGAGCTGTGATTACGAGACTGTTAAAAGCCAGCTGTGAAGGTCCTGTAGAAGCACCCCCTTGGGTAAGGAGAGACAGCTCGCTGAAGAAGCTACGAGCTGTCAACAGGAATAGTTAATGGAAGGGCTTGCGAGGGTGCAGCTTCCCCCACAGATCAGGTGGTGACATTTCAGAGCCATTTCATCAGGGGAGGGGAGTGAGATGTACAAGGCAATGATCTTAGAGCGTTGTGATAGCATTCCCTAAAGGGAGAAGGAAAAATAAATTAGATCAGTGATCTCCCTGAGCAGAGCTGCCAGTTGTTAGCATCTCTGAAGGCAGCGCACAAACCACGATGACACCGCTGAAGGAAAAGGAGGAACTCATTTGTCTAGATGTACAAATGTATTATTTTTATTGTACCCACGCTGTGGGCCCCTGTTGCAGGAGGTCAGAGCTTGACAAATGCTGGTTAAACAGCCCCTTTCTGAAGATAAGCTGTGGCAGAACAGAGCAGATAGGCAGGACTGAAAGTGTTGTTTCCCTTGAGGTAGTATACGTGGAAGTGTCAGAGCCCTGTTGGTCGCTGCTGCTGCTGCCCTGGAAGAGGGGTTGGCAAGAAGAGCCCCCGAAGTTTTCAAAGGTATCGTTAGGCCTTAAAATGCAGTTGTAGTATTGGCTAGCGCTGGTGTCCCTCGTTACCCTGCAGATGCAATGTCTTACAAATGTAATCTGAACTCATGCTTTTGATGGAGCGTATGCTACTAATCACTTAAAAATCAGCATTAATTTTTTTTTTTCCCCTTTATAATGAGACTGAGCTTTTTATTTGTATGTGGATGGAGTTTTGCCAGAAAGGCTTATGTCAAGTGGTTTCATTCAGCACTGTGAAAACTCGTGTGCTTGTCTCTGCAGGTACGGAGAAGTGGAAATCAGGCAGTTGCAAAGAATTTAACTAATGACTCCACTTCTGTATGTGATTTTTTTCCAGGGAGCAAATTGGTGTGTAAGTCTTTGAAAATGTGACTCAAAATGAGGCAAAATTTTCCTAGCACGAATGTTTAAGTCTGTCTTAAAATATAAGTATTGCTTTGTGGGACCACTATGTATGAATGTAAAAATCTTATGTGCAATAATCAATAAGTAATTGGGAAATTGATGCTACTACTTTTACTAAACTGTTCATGACTTTAAGATATCTTGATTAGAAAAATCAGAAAACAGTTTGCATTTAACTTGCAACCTTAGTTACCCCTTGATCAGTGGACTGTAGACCAGGCCCAGAGTGACTGGACATTCATGTTGTGCTGAGGTCAATGTCATCTATGTTTCCTTACAGCCACTGTCTGCAAGAGTGACTTTGCCTTATCAGGCGATTGTTTAGGCTCTGGTGGGGGGAAGGTGATGCCCAACTGAGCCTTTTTCAAAGGAGGTTTGTCTTGGCACAGACACAGGTTGGTTCTCTGCTGTCCTGCATCTTCTGCTGGCCAAAGCAAGTGAGTGCTGCTGTCCACCACTATTCTTGACAAAGTTTAGAGCCACAGGAAAAATGTCTTGGGTCATCTCATCTACCTGTGATAGCAAGGAAATAATGGTAAGGGCTGATACCTCCCACATGGTTTTAACATCTGGGTTTGAGTGCTGCAGCTTGCAGAGGAGATGATATGAAGTGTGTAATAGTGTAACGTGTAGCTCGGGGTCATTGCTAAAGGGAAGGGGTGGCATAGTTTTGGAAACTTTCCTCATCAGACCTGGCCCCAAGGTGGGGATATAGTTGCCTCTCCAGATCTGGGTCATCTCCTCAGCAGCCACATCTGCCTTTTCCCTCAGCAAGTTAATGTTTTTTTTTCCAGGAAGACAACAAGGTATGGCAAGGATTTTCTTCACCACAACACATTCAGCGCTGTGCTGAGTTTTGTCGTGCCTAATAATTGAGCTGGTTCGGCCTTTCAGCAGGATAGCGGTGGTCTGAAACAAGGAATTAGTTTAATGTCTTATGACAGAACTAATGTCAACACTTTTCTTTTCCCACTGGCAACATGGAGCCTTCACTTGGCCTTGCCATTGCCAACAGCTTTTCCAGCTCATGGGTGACAGCCTCCCTTCTCTATGTGCAAAAAATGTAGAATCTCTCCGTTCCTTAAAAATGGAAATGAAGATTTAGTTCTTAGCAATACTGTGGAGCCAGAAAAGATCAGCAACCATGAGAGAGGAAGACTACAGCATTTTAGTAAATTGTTTCCTTGAAGAGATGTTTCTAAAGGAGATGGATGACAGCAAAGGAGCCGAAAAAGAAAGACGATCCATTAAAGAAGATCTAGCATGACCCCAAATAGAAGCCAATTTTTTTGAAACTAACTGCTTTTCAGTTTTGATTAATGACTTGGCACCAGAAATTGGACATTTAACAGCACTCAGTCCACTGTGGAAATGAACTCACTGGGAATCACTGATGCAAAGCTAAAGTTTTAGAGTAATGACTGGAGAAGCCAACTATTTTAGCTTTTTGTATTTTCTATGTGTGTGTGCAAGGAGTCAGCGCTGTTGTTTATCTGACAGCCTCTGGGTCAGAGGCTTTTGTGCTCAGGACAGTACAGCAGCATAACTTCTAGTGTAAAATCAAATCTAGGCATACGCAGAAATGTTCCGTTTCCTTTTGCGATCAAATATTTCAATGGGAAGCATATTCTGCACTCGGTAGGAGATGTTTAGGAAAATATTTGACATGAGGAGAAAGCAAATGAGATTAACAGTATTTCTCCCATTTTATAAGCAAACTACTCAGCAGGTTAGGAGCCCAGTCGAGTGCAGAAGTTCACTTACCTCGTCTTATTCTTTGCAGAGAGACAAGCTCTTTGCTAATTTTCCTGAAGAACGGATAGTCAGAAAACTTAGATCTGAATGCCAATGGAGCTTAGGAAATGTTATAAGCCTCCACACAGCCAAGCATGTCCAAATGTCTAAAAAGACATTTCAGGCTTGAATTACACGAAGAAAGGAGTACGGCTTTCACGGAGTGCTAGGTCCTGCACTTTCTCTCTCCCAGCCAGGTCCGGCAAGGGATCCACCGTCAGAGTGCATCAGCAGTGTTTGCAGGCATTTTACTCTTTCCCCACGTTTTGCTCTAATCGGCTTGCAAGTGTTCACATACCTCGGCACCTGCGTGAGGGATTTGTGTTTAAATCGTGTGATAGCTGTCCAGGCCTTGGTTGTGATTAGAGCTGCTGTGAGCTGTTCTCCAGAGAGTCAGGCTCTGGAGAATGAAAAAGCTCCTCCGGGCAGAGTGAGAGTAGCTCGGGAGCTCACTTCCCTCTTCTCATCAAGTTTTGCATGAAAAGGCGAGTCTGAAAGCTGCTAATACGTATATTTTTGTATTCAGTGGCGCTACTGAGGGTGATATCAATTATCAGCTCCAAGAGACAGACTAAAAGAGAGAACTTTGTGCTCACAGTAAAACACGGATACTTTTGAGCTCGTTCCTTAAGTGTGGGAGGGAAGGAGTTAGGGATTAGATGTGTGGGGGTGTGTTAATGGAGGTATTTCTCCACCACCTTCAGCCAAGATCTCTCAAGGCTCATAAATTTGACTAGCAGGGTTTTTGTTTCTGTTGTTGCTGAATGATATGGATCACTAGGTAGGTTTTTTCCTTTTTTTTTTTTTTTCTTTTTTTTTTTTTTTTAAAATTTTCCCATCTCGGGTAAAAGGTTTTTTCTTTTTTTTTTTTTTTTTTCCTTTGTTTTATTATTTGAAAACTCTCTCATCTCGGGTAAAAAGAAACTGCCAGAATAAAGAAACCAAAAGAGCCAGACTTATTTCATTTCATATGTCTTAGCAAAATCCACGTTGCTCTTCATGGGTGTTTTTCCTCCTGAGCTAGCAGGATTTCTCCTTCATTATGAAAGAGGTCCTGACAGTGTTGTTCTGGAGTATATTATTTCTGCCAAGTCATTTTATAAACTGCAGTAAGATTCCAAGGCCCAGGACAAGGCCGGTCCTCACCAAATCTATAGATCCCACAGCCCACATTTCTCTTTAGCTGAATGGGCTACAGCCCCTCCTGGCTGAGTCTGCTGGCGAATTGAAACATCCAGTAACTACCGAATGTGAGCCGACGAAGCTAAACAGTAGCGAAGAGAATCTGCAGTTTCCTTTTCTTTCAGTAGAGGAATCTGTATTTCCCTCAAGAGCCTTTTTAAAGGCCTTCAAAATAAAGCTCAGGAGAGTGAAGTGCCATCAATTAATCACAAGCTGAGTTCCTAGCACAAGGCACACTGCACTTTTCGGGACCGATATTTGAAATCCCGGGCTTCTTCCACAGAAGCACCTGTCTGCTCTGTCTTGGGGTTTAATTTTGTAATCTTTTTCTTTTTTTTTTTCTTTTTCCTGTGTTCTCTGATGATGATTCATCGATCATTTGAGTTATTATTCTGGCATTAGTAATCACTGACGGAAATATTTGAAAGGGAGACGAGGTTTACTGAGAAGAAAAAGCTAATCTGTTTTTCACAGCTTTAAGGACACATATTCAAAACAGAATTTCCTTTTAAGTTAAGGCTGTGGCAAACCTACCAGTTTTAGGAAATGACTTTTGCAAAAAAAAGCTTTTTATTTGAAGAAAACTATTTTATTTTAATAAATAGAAGCACCTATTCAGTTCACAGATCTTCTGTTTCCAGAAGATTTGGGCATTTGGTTTGGTTTTTTTTTTTTTTGCTTTTTCTTTGATACTGTCCTAACAGGCTTGTTCTTATTTAAAGCATACTTCAGGCAGTTTTGTTATACATACATTTCTGTATGCTTTGTGCATACAGAAGATAAGTCTTTTCCTTTAACAGATAAATGATGTAATTTCTTTTGTCTGCACCAATAACTGTTTTCTCCAGGTCAGCTTCTCACTGCTTTGCGAATGTGCAAAACCTCTCAGATTTAAAAAAAAAAAAATATTTGTCAACATTGTGTGTTGGGACTAGAATTAAATAAAAAGTGAGATGGAATGTAATGTAGTTTTAATCTTTTCATTAACATGTAAAATGGAAGAAGTGCACTATGAATTATTTCTTTATATGATCAGACACGTGACACGAGGACAGGAAGGTCATAGCTTCAGACAGAGAGACACAGGACAGCAGGAGATTTCCACAGCTCATTTAAAATAAGTTCATAGTTTTCTGGCATCTCTAGACTTTTGAGTCTTGTTGCTAAGGAAAAAAAAAAAAAAAACTTAGGGACAATGGAGGTTTAAAATCTGTTGTAGCTTTCTAAGCTTTTTGACTAATTCCAGGTTTCCTATATGAGCTTCAGTTTTATTAACCGTTTACCTATCAAATTATTATCTATCACTCCTATATACATTAATATTCATGTAAATGTGCTGCTTTATTCAGTGTTGATTTTTTGAAATATTTTAGGCATTACTTAAATGTTAGTAACACCTTCCTTTTCAACTTGCATATTCAAAGTACAGTGACAGCAGCTGCTGCATAGTGTCTTCACTGGAAGAAGGGAGAGAGTGTTATTAATAATAAATACAAGCGTGGACTTGTGCTAAGCACAGTCAGTTGCAATAACCATTTAAAATGACAGAAAATGCCTGCCTACCTGCAGGCTTCGTGTTGTCCCTCTTTTCCTCGGTGGTGAGGCTGTGGCAGGAATTTTGGAATTGAATTTAAGAATACCAACTGTGGCAGCCAAGTCACTTAAAGGAGGCAAAGGAAAAGGCTTTTTCCTTTCATTTGAGCACCCTTTTGATTATAAGCCACATCCATATGTGTGCCACAAAATCAGCAGTGGTCCAGTGTTTACAAAAACCTGTTAGCTGGTTAGCGTGGAGGTACCTTCTGGGGTGTGGGAGGAGGAAAGGAGAGTCTGACAAAAATATTTCTCCTAGAGGTTTCCATACCACATGCATAGGAGCTGACTTATGTAAAAGTAAAGAAAAAACTGCCATCGGAAAGAAATGCTGCTTTGTGGGCATCTTGCATGCAAATACATCTGGGTGCACATCTGTGCTGGAGTAGAGGCATAGATACAGATCATTAACATCTATTTTCTGAAGGTGATCCAAAGTATCAATCACCTGAATTACTGCAGTAAAACCTGTCTTTTAATGAAACAAAAGTGAGACATGAAAATAAAAGGTTACCTACTTTTAAATGTTTATAGAAGATAAAGGTTTAACCACAAGTCTTTCATCAAATGGAAGACAGTAGGAAAAAAAAGTTTAGAAAATGCCCTTTGGCTGCTCTTTACTGTGTGGTGAAACCTCACAGTATCTCACCTCATATACTATATGGGCCCTAAAGGCAGCTGGAAATGTTTAGAAATACGTCTATTTTGGTACATGGCTGCCTCTCTATCTGTTATATCCAGCAGTGTTTCAAGGAAGGGAGATATTTTCTTAAATGAAAAGCCCAGACCAAAGTGTGAGATGGTAAATGGTGCTCGAGGGTATACAGCAGTCTAAACGATGCCCTCTGTTAAAAGAATCAGCCACCTGACTGCTCATTAGTTAGCAGTAAATAATGAGGAATAGCTTGAGGCAGGAGCTCAGAAGTGCAGATGTCCCAAAATATTCACCCAGTTTGTGGTGTCATGAGATCTGTAGTGTCGTAAGGTAAAATACACTTAATCCCTCTTCTGAGTGAAGTAAAGCATTTTACAGTCTTTGTGGAGTCTAGTAATTTTGTATAATCTTTTCAGAGAGGATATCAAAAAAGGAAAAGCAAGGTCTGTGAGATTGGGCAATGACTGCATTCTTTCCCCGTCGCATTGCACACCCAAAAGGTATTTAGCAATAAGTGAGCACCCCTGGAAATTCCCCCATTGGGATGCGCCCCCTCCTCCCTCTCAAAAGGCAGTAAGTGATGCATTTTGAATTAGATTAATGCCAAATCTGAATTTCTTAGTTGGTTCCTGGTGTTTCAAGTGGAAGACCAGCATCCCAAACCAGAATTACCCTGAAAGGGCAGGGAGTCTGTGTGAGGAGGGTGGGCAGTGGCAAGGCTATGGGAAAAGGCCAACCATCTTTAACAGCCACAGTGTCATTGCAAAGAACTGCAGAAATATAGTAAGTTTGAGTAGAAATTAATTTTAAAATCCATGGTCAGTTTTTTAAAAAGGCTATATCTTTTTCTATTAAGGCAGCTTTACACCTTAGAGATTCCTTCTCTTAGAGAGCTCTATAGCAAGGCTGGTGTTTGCTAAATTTTAGGTTGCTTTGCATTTTGGATGCTGTCTAAAGTCAGAAGGTATTTGTAGTGGAGTTCTTATAAGCATTTCAGTCACAAAGAAGCTTCAGTCCCATTAAATTTTAATGAAACAGGGGCTCCTAGGTGCCTACATTTCCCCTTTTCTGAGCATTCCTTATCATCATCATGTCTTTTTTTTCATCTTTTTGTCATGGT
Source organism: Calidris pugnax (assembly GCF_001431845.1). Lineage (NCBI taxonomy): Eukaryota > Metazoa > Chordata > Aves > Charadriiformes > Scolopacidae > Calidris > Calidris pugnax. The sequence continues at coordinate 11,712,376 of NW_015090922.1, read as the reverse complement.
TTGGGTACAGCTCCCCAGTTGTCTGAGGCCACAACCTTGGAAAGAAGATCAAAATAGAGACAAAAGTGAAGGTCTGTTCTGCATGTCTAGCCTGATGCAACAGCCCTTGCTCTGGTGAGTAGGAGAATACCTCGTGTCTGGGTCTGTTCTGGCTTCTTCCCATCTCCTTGACCCTTCAGAGTGCATCAGGGCTCAGCCTAAGGCTCCAGTAGGTCTCATCCCCTCTCATATCAGGTATCACCTTATGTCACCCTCTCCTTACAGCTCACAGCAGTACCTGCCTTGATGTTTCTTTGATGTGTCCAGCTTAGTCTTGTACCAGACAGCCCCTGTGAAGGTGTCTGCACCAAAGGGTACTGCGGGCAGACTCTGATGCCACGGCTGTTACACGCTTTTCAGTCATCGACTGCTGTAATCACTGCCTGTGGGGGTACTGGTTGGAGCCCCTTCTTTTTTGTCTGTGCCCCATGCACAGTAGGTTTCCTGCCTCCTCCTCGCAGCAATCTGCCCCTACTTGTGGCCTATTTACTATGCTTTGCATGTTCGTTATCTTAACGAAGATGTCAACCTGAACGCCCCTCTCTGCCTGCCTTCTTAACTTTCAGCACTGTGTCAAATCCTGTTTGCTGAGAACACTAAACATTTTTTCTCTAGTCTGAAAAATCAAACAAATACTGCTGGAGGGATACCTAAGCCCCGTAATCAAGGGGTTTAAATTAGGAAGTGTTTAGTGTAGGAAGAGCTTAAAAATGTGGGCCTAGGCTGCAAGTCCTGGCTCTTTCTTTTTTTCCTTTATGCCTCTTGTTGATCCCAGTGTATATGCCAAAGGCAGAGGGGACGTTTGCAAACACAGGGGGAGCTGGGCGGGAAGGTGAGAAAGGGTGCAGAAAGGAGGATGGATGCCACTGCTGAGAGTGATCTGCCAGAAAGGGGTAAATCTGGCTATAAATCCCTCTCTGTGCCAGGCTGGGGCCACACTCACTCTTGGCCCCTTCTCCCCTGCTGAGGCTGGGGTGCAATTCCTGTTTTGGGTCCTGCATGTGATTTTATCTGCCCTGGGGGTCCAAGCTCAAAGGTAAAGGGGATCTCCACCAAATGATCTCTGAATGGCAACAGCCCAGGAAAGGATGCAGTGCGACTGCTCTGGGGTTTTAAATCTGTGAGACAACTGATCGAGCACTTTTTATGACCACTAGGCTTTCAAATTCTCTGTTTCTTTCTCAGTCATGCATTTACGCTTATAGAAATTTAAAAAGAAATTGGAAGTGGAAAGAGAAGCGGGAAATCCAACCTCAATAAACTCTCCATAAAAATCCACAAATTAAGGGCAAGTACATCATGAAAGCATATTAGTCAGAGTGCTATAAATTCCAGCAAATTGATTGTCATATATAATCAAAAACATACTATAATATATAATAAGTTGAAATAAATACCGCAAACCAACCTCAGGCTGTAAATGTTTAAGATTAGTCCTTCATACCACATATACCTGAGGTATAAATAAAGAAAGCAGGAAGGCTTAAAAAAAAAAAAAAAAAAAAAAGAGCAAAAAATAAAGCCCGGCTTTTGTGCTCAGCCCTTCCTACAGGACGGAGATAAACTCCCAGCTCCCAGCGAGACCAAACCGGGGAGCTGGAGTGGTG
>NW_015090922.1:11667799-11710584 GCF_001431845.1 Calidris pugnax | reverse complement strand
AAAAAAAAAAAAAAAAAAAAAGAGAGAGAGAAGGAAAAAAAGGTGTGTGTCCTAAAACTGGAGATCGAAATGAAAATGTGGTCCTTTGAGTTCAGAAGGACCAAGAAATTGACCGCAAATCACTGGATGGCTTGAAAGGTTTTCACAGCAGACATGGTCTCACGCAGTGTTTAACAGGGAGTAGTGTCCCCTTCTTGAGCTGAACCCATAGAGAAGCCTGCAGCGATAGGCCTCCAAGAATGTGTCCTACACACTGTGTGCAGAGGTGACAAACACAGAGGGTGGCTGTGACACAAGGTTTACCTTCAGCAGCTGGCATGGTAATGCCTTGACTTGATTGGGAGTGATTGGAGACCATCAGCTGGGACTGCAGGAGCCCTGTTGGCTGCAATATGTCTCCAGCCATGTCTTAGGCCTCCCCGTGCTCCACGGGCGGCCTTTTCCGCCCACAGCCAGCTGCACACCGCCTGAGGCACCTCGGTTAAAGACGACCCCATTCACAGTCATGGGACACCTCCAGGAGCTACCTCATGGTTTGTGATGCTCACCAGGACCTCCTAAATGCAGATGGGTTTCAGATCACTTGTCAAATTACTGTGTACACTCTTTAAAAGAAAAATGTGCACTTTAACCTTCAAAATTAACATATGGGCCTAGCAGCCCAAAGCCAACAAAAGCCTATATTTAATCTAACAGTGTGCAATTGTTTCTATGTGTAATCTGAAATTACCTGAGCAGGATTCCCAGTGCCTAGGCTATGAGCCAGTTTCTTCTTTATTTAGTATATATTTAATACCAATTGCCTAAGGTGCCTTCCTGTCTGCATTATTAATATGATATAGGTTTACAGTTTCCAGTATCATAGAAGTGGAATTTCTTTTCTCAGATCCTGAGCAATCCACATCTAATCCTCCAGCAGGAAAGCTGTTTAAAAGTCATGGCACTGGGCCTTCTGTTTGAAACCGTTCGGCTTAAAACAAGGAATACACGATGTTGTAACCTACAACGCTGCCTCCCAGGTGGAGGAGCATCTGCATTAAAGACACTTCCGGCTTAGCCAGCAATTAATTATGTCAAAAGGGAGAGGCAACAGGTGAAATCATACAGAGTCGCCAACGGGGATGGTTGGTAGCAGGATAGCTGGGCTGAAGATGCCAGGCCTGATCCCACACGGAGGTGTCCCAGCCCTGGTCCCGTGTGGAGGTCTCCCAGCCCATCCACCTGAATCCATGCCAGGGCAAACACTGACTGGGAAGCAGAAATCTGCTGTCAGCTGGGGCCACAGTGCAAGTGAAATCCCTGGAGGTGGAGGCTGGGAAAAGGGAGCACCACATCCCCTGAGCTGGCTGTAGGCACCGACTGCGCAACGTTCCCAAACGCTTACCTGCAACGTTTGGCCGTTTTCATTCACATGGAGCCTGAATCACACCATGTTTCCTTCTGTCAGTAGCTATTGCCAAAGCCCTTCAGGTGAAGATAGACTTGAGAAGCGTCCTGAAGCTGCCCGAAACCTGATACTTCCTTCCCGGCGGGATTGGAGCCCCGCTGTCAATAGCGTGTCAGCGCAGAACGGAAGCAGAGATGTTTACAAAATTAACAAATGGACTTCAAGTTAAACACTGGGCAATTTGTGAGACAGCTTTTTTTTTTTTTTTTTTTTTTTTTTTTTTCCCAAGCATTGACCAGTCTCCTGAGATTACTTGCAGGTGAATGTTGTGTTATTCTTTCTGGGCTGACTTATTCTAACATCGTGTCATTTTTAATTGCTTTTCTTGAGAAAATATGCTTGCAGCTCCATCCTGTTAGCCTCCTTAGAGTGCTCTCAACGTTAACCTTTTCCCGAGGCCACATTCACCATTCCTAAATCACATGTATAGTTTTACTAACTTCAAATCAGTTACTGCAGTTGGGAATGTGAATTTGTATTCCCTATGTGGTACATGCACACTATTAAGCTCTGGGTTTGCATACAGCACCAGCACCAAGACTAAATGGCACAGGCTTGTTTGCATTGGGCCCTGATCCTGCGAGGATGAGCTCGTACGTGTCTCGAGCAGTCCTGCTGACTTCCCCGGGACTGCGGACAGGACAAAGAAGTTCATCACGAGCCAAATGCCTCACAACATTGGGAATTAGAACATTAAATTCTACGGTAAGGAGGAGGAAAAGCTATTATTACGAGACACCCTTGGGGAGATGTAAAGCAGGGGGTGGCATCCTATCTGCCAGCGTGGCGCCTGCCTGGTCTGCTCTGCTAGAGCCTGATCCTCCCTCCAGCCACCACAAAACTAGACAACCCCAGTGCTCACACCCAGATACTCACATCTCAGGGGGTCCCTGAGTGGGTACAAAGCTTTGGCAGGAGTGGGTCCTCTCTGCTTTATCATCACTACTGACCACTTGGGATGAAGCAGACAAACTGTGATATTTTTAGTGAACCCAGCTATAGCTGGTGTACTCAAAGTACATTACTTGTTTCAACACGTAGCAAGTATGAAGCTGGAGGAGAGGGCAGGAAAGTATCCAGAATTGAAATGAATATTATTAGTTTTCACCAAGCTAACAGGACTCCTTGCAGCGGGATCAAAATAGCTGTTTGTCAGTTACTTTGAAAAAAAAAGAGAAAGAAAAAAGGAGTTGCTGCCAAGGTTTATGAGGAAGAAAGTATTCTAATGCATTATTTTGTTTATACAATGTTTATCGCTTTTTTCTTTTCAGTCTGCACCATTAAATTTAAAAAGCAGATCTATCAGCATCTAATGTTACTTCAAAACACCATGTAGTGTCTAGAAAACTGAACTGTCAGACAAGCTTGTCATGTACACATATTTTGTTATTAAATGTGTTCGGGCATGAGTTTTGGCAGGATTTCTTCACAACTATCCTGAACTTTTCTTGACACCTTTTATGGCACGTAATACATCTGCAGCTCAGGACTTGGTAAGCCCTTAACTCTTTAATTATGAGCCTAGAAACTCCCTTCCTAATTATTGTCCTATAAGCAACATGATCTAATTCTCATGCCAAAGCCCAGAAATTCACGCTGCAGGTGCTTCGCTTTGTTTGGCTGCCTTTTGCTATTTTTTTTTTTGCTTTTTACGGTGCCAGGAGGGTAGTGTGTGCTCTGCAGCCTTGTGGCAGTGTAATCCCGGGGTGGCTTGCAGTCGCTTGCTAGCTGACCTGTCTGATATCTGGTATTTGTCACTTTTTCTTGCTCTTTTCCTCCAGCTAAGGCCAGTGCTCAGCTCTCACGTGGTATATGCCATTTGGACCAGGTTTAACCAGAGGCTCGATTTCCTCCTGTAAAGGGTTAGGGGTAAGCATTGGCATTTGTGTAGCGCCAAGAGCGCCAACTCTTAAGGTGAGTGGGACTTGTATTAAGTACTGTAGCAAGTAAAAGAACAAGACTTACATAGCTGATGTGTCTAACGATATATAAATCCCATTTTACCCTCTGGGAAAACTGAACTGGAAACTGGCTCTGTGTCTTGCCAAAGGCCACAGAGGATATCAGTGCCAGAGAACAAACAGACCCCACCAATCCCAACCCTGGTGCCTCTATGTGATCACTTTGAATCTTTCTATTGGACTGATTTTAAAGAGAATAATGAATCAGGGAATTCTGCTCTCTTCCTTAAGGCCTGAGGGAGGAAGTCAGGAAAGTTTGTCTGATGATTTAATTAATTTATTAAAAGAGAAATTACCTACGAAGTTGGTTTTGTGAAATTTCTACAGAGACTCTGAATCATGCATGTATTTTCTTAAACATTATTAACAAGCAAAGATGCAGCAATGTACAAAAGTCTAGATGAAACTTCCATTTTCCGAAGTATGAGGAAGACCTATCTACTCATGCAGTACCTGTACGAATTTCTATACGCACAATTTTATGTAACCCTAAATAAGTTAAACAAGAACATTTTGCTGTCTTAGGCTCTGAACTAAAACTCTTTACTTCACTGCTAAATGTATTTCTGTGTCTTTTCATACTCATTCAGCACCATGTTAAAAGTTGATCACCTTACTGAAAAAAAGATTTCTATTCTTCCTTAAATCTGGAATTGCTGGTGCAGCCCCGTCAGCCAACAGTGTCTTTCTGTAGCCTTTCAGAACATGTACAAATGGCGCAAGGTGTTAAGAGATGCAGGCCACAAGGCCAAGAAGTTTAATGATGGATTTATTATTGAAAAGTGTATGCACTTTTCTGAAATACTAGTGGAACTTCAGACTCCTCTTAAAATTGCTGTTTAAAGAACAGAGTTCAATACTGAAACAGCCCATGCAATCTCCAGAGAGGAACCCCAAGGACCCTTCCTGGATGACAAATTATGGAAAACTTCCAAATCAAGTTGTTAACTTTCTCTCTGGGTAAATAACAATTGTCAAAACTGTACTGTTCTCTGGGTTTATACACTGAAAGAGAGAGAGCTTAAACGTTGCTGAAATTCCAGACCCAAACAAATTCAAACTTTTTGGATAAATTCATACTTGGAGTTGAATTTAATAATTTGGACTGATTTCTATAGCCATACTGTTTTTTGTAATAGAAGCTTGCTTATGGATGTATTTTTCTAGGCTGATAATTTTTGATAAAGCTTTCTGAGGTTCAAGATCAGCACCACCTGGAATCTTGTTTAAAAAAAGGAAAGTATGTTCCTAGCTCTTCCCATGCAGCTGAGTAATTGCTTTAAGTTTGATGTCTTTGTGTTAAATGGCATTGCTTTAAACTCTATGCATGTCAAACAGCAGAAAGCTAGGAGGGTTTGAAAGGTTATCACCATTTCTCTTCAAATTCCTGTGTACTGAAACCCTTCGGAGATGGCTGCCTACTGCAAATCATTGTTTGACAGCTTCACTCAACTTCGAGACTTGTCAACTCAGGGGGCAATCTGACAGCTCTCAGGCAATAAAGTAAACAAGGGATTTGGAGCGTCAGAGAAGGAATGCTTAAAATCATTCCTAATATTTCTCCTATTCATAACATGTCACCAAGCCGGTGAAGTTATGAAGGCAGCAAGTCTCAGCTTCTTACGCATCCCAGGTGGTGTTCACAGGGTGAGTGAAGGCTTGGGGGAGCCCTGGCAAACTGGTTTCCACCAAGTATCATCCAGATTTGTTCCACTGATGGTACTTCTGATAATAATGAAAACTCAAGGTGTTCTTCTTCAAACAGATGACTTTTCAGATACTTTATGTACTAGTCTGACTTTAAAGATGATTCAGATTGATGGAGACAGACCCCTGTTTAATAGTTGTTCTTTAAAAGCGAATATGACCATGTTGTTGTTTTTCTGTGTAATAATGTGCGCAAATTATACTTCTTTCCCAGGGACTGGGAAACGTGCAGATGCTTCGGTTGTACAAATTCTCTGATGCAGAATCTGTAGTGGGGCTTGAACCCACTGAGAGTTGATCACTATGTGGATCTGACCACTTACATACTCATTTATGGACTTCAAATGTATTTGTAATTGAACTAACAGGTACGTTTTCTGAAGCACACACTTCTATGGGGTCCTGCCTTTGCACAAGTTATCTGAGACACCTTAAAAAGCCTTGTTTACAGATTCTGAAAATCTGGCTATGTTAATGCAGAGAAAATTGAATGATTAAAATGGCTAGTAGCTTCTAAGACTGTAACGTTGTGTTTTGGATATTTTGCTGGGTATGTTTCCTTATTCCTATCAGGGAACAATTTGATAGTATGTCTAGCATACAATTTTGTAGGTGTATGTATCAGACAGGTTTTACAGTTCTAGTGAAGAATGTAAAACACAGTATAGAAAATGTGATCTAATCTTTAGACTAGTGTGACTGTTTCTTGCACATCTATTTGGAGAATTCCTGCTGCTAACACACCTAGAGCTGACCCCCTTTGTTAACTGTGTGGCATGTGCATGACAATAAATTACCTGTTGTCATTATTGAAAATGACTAATGGCCTGTTACCCTTTTAGGACATTATTTAAAAGTCATTTTTCTAAAAGAAGAACTATATTCCCTCTTGAGGTAAGGCCTTTTTTTTTTTTTCTTTTTAAATAACTCCATTAACTGTTGCCACTCTGTGCTATTATAGAAGGTTTTCTAATTACAGTAGTTGCCATACAGTGAAATTGCAGTTACAGCTAAATTGTCTTTTGATTCTTTTTTTTAATAAGGACACCCAGCTCGTGCAAATCTCCATAGCTATGTTTTCAAAGGATCTAATCTAATATAGACTAGCTGTAACGTTTAGGGGTAATGTTAAAGATCTTCATTTACTGCAGTTATTACAATTCCATTAATTCACATTTTAAACTGAGCCCTGACCAAATGCACTTCAGCAGCCACTTGTGCTTGCTAAAAGATTAAAGGCTCTGAACTATGTGAAGAAAGGAAATCTTTATAGATTGCTAGCTAATGGCTGTTTTCTTTACCGCTGGAGTCAGTGAATTGAATTGTAATGGACTGGATTGACTCCACATATGGAAATTGCAAAGAGCGGGACCATTTTTTTGCAGATAAAAATTTCAGTCATTCTGGAAGTCAGCTATACACTTCAAAATGCTGGACTACAAGAAAATACTTGAAACTCTAATGGGTCTTTTTAGCATAATATTGCTTGCTTACGTATCTGTTCTGTACTTTGCATTAGCAACTTAGGTGCTATAAACGTTCTATAAATGTCGTTGATTTGACATCACACAGGGAGGTGCATGTAACACCATGTAAAAGCAATTTAGATTGCACCATGACAGAATGGAGTACCTGGAGTCTCCAGCCCTCAGTACACATGAATATTTGGTCAAGGGCTCACATTCATTTCATTGCTACCAATGTGCAAGTAAAAATTGATTAGAGGAATAAAACTGTAGGGCTGTGTTCTTTTGCAGTGTTCCTAAGGCTTATCTAGCCTAAGCTGTGTCCCCAGATTGACATCTCTTGCTGATACTGTCATGACAAACTCAGACACATCATAGCCGTTCAGACTAAGTGGCAGCAGGGCAAAGAAAGTTTCCACGGCTAAAACTGCTCTTACTGCACAAAGCTGGACAGAGAGTGATGGGAGTTAATCACTGAAACACGAACAGACAGGACTAGCTTGTCATAATAAGAAGCTATCAAATCACAGCTCTGTTAAACTCTTCAATGTTTTATCATGAGCAGCTGTCAAACTCCTATAATTTCATGATTAATACATTACAGAGTGATTTTTCTCCCTTTTTCTGTTGGCTATAGCATATTTTTTTATCTGGAAGTGGTATTGGTCATATTTATTTAATGACATGACTCTTTGTGTGCATGTATATAAATCTGTAAAAAAGGACAGAGAGGAGGAAAAGATTCTCAGGCCTCGCTCTGTGCATGGGAGGGGACTGCCTCAGACCTCCTGCCTTTCATCGTGTCCCTTGCATGGCAAAGAAGTAGGGGTGAGACCAGTATTAAAAACCTGTGCTAAGGTAGATAAATGTAATTCAGTGCCTGTGCTGCATCTCCCCATGGTAACATCTGTGAATAGCACCACCAGAAATAGCTTCAGTGTCATCTATTCCCATGGGAAAGTAGAACAAAAAAGCGTTATTGCCAATTTGAACATAGCCAAATTTGGAGATGAAAGGGAGAATTTAATTATTGTTAAGTCTCTCTCAGAGTGTTTTCACATGAAGGCAAAAGCATGGGTCCTCCACTTTCCTGAGGAACGCCTGGGGCTGCCAGTGCAGTGTTACAAAAGTCATGGAGCCATCGAACCAAACAAGGTAAAACAAGATGGCCACTAATTTACTTAAAACTCTAGTCAACGAGAAACTTCTGGCCAAGATGTCCCCAGGCCCCCGCTGTCCCTCCCTGGGCAGGCTGGGAGCCAGTGACTCAAGGTGTTTGGAAAGTCTCTGGCTTTCATGTTCGGGCATTTTACTTGAAGTTAAATTCATGCCCTTGAAAATTACTGCTAAACAACAGGTATTACAGGCTGTAATAACCACTGAGCTCAGCCTGGGACCTTTTAGACTTGTGGCTCTATGGGTTTGCTTGTTTAAGACTGTTGGCATTTGCTTTAAGTTTTTAAGAAATAAAATAAGAATAATGTTTAAAACCTTTGAAGAAAAGAAAACGACTGCTGGAGACTATTTCTTTTGGAATTTCTAAAAAGGTTTCTGAGGAGAACTCCTTTGTGACAATATAATTAAGCAATGAGACATGACAGCTAGTCATTTCAAGGTTATTATTGTATGCCTAAGGTGGCATCACAGGCATGAGGCTGAAGGGCAAGTGGCTTTAATCACCCATTAAGTACAATAATCCTTTTGATATGCACTGTCTGGAGAAACTTATCAAAAAGGGATTTAGGAACAATATTAAGAGGAACAGACAAACTGGTGAATGCACTAAGTGTGAATATTAACATGGTTATAACATTACTGACAGACGTTTGAAAAAGTCTATTTGTGTCAAGTTTTCATTATTAAAGACACCCCGAAGGAATTACTTTTAATAAGAAGCAAAATATTGCTTTGGTATTTTTGCTTTTTTCCTCCTTAAATATTTGTCTTGTATACTTTAAGCATAGACTATATGGCCTTCTGAGTGGATCAGCTCACCTATGCTGTACAGCCAGATAAAAATGCAGATGATGACGGCACAGCGCCTGTCCACAGCAGGACAGTCCCACGTAAAAACTGTTATTTGGTGATCCACAACCCTAGTTCCCTTCAATACCTTTGCCTGACACTCTGCTGCCAAGGGAGGCAGCTCTTCTGAAGGTGAGTTCCTTCATACAGCATGTGTAGTTTGGTGGTGTGGTTTCCAAATCTGCTTCAGCTCGCAGAGCTGGGAATTAAACTGTAGTCCTCAGCAGCGATACAGAGATAGGTGCCAAATTGCTGACCCATTTCGTTGACCTAATAAAATATGTTGTTTGGTTCTAAAGGAAGGGCATGAAACACGTTTATTTTCATATGAAATGGGTTTATGGAGAGATATAATTTTTCAAAAAACCATAATGGTGTGATTTTTTTAAATTCTAAATTTTGTGCTAATATGCCACTAAGTGGAGAAATCCAGTGCCAACATAAATGTTGGTAATATGTTCTTCATATTTACAGGTCTGAAAATGTTATCTTTTCCTTGGCCTCTTTTATGTATATTAATACATTAAAATAATGATAAAAATGTAAATATGAGAGATGAAAACATTTGCTATGACTCAAATTATAATTGCTCTATGTTGTATAGAAAAGAATATTTTGCTGAATTGGCCCTTGTTTGAACTTAGGTGATGTTTGTGGATTTTGTGCAGTATACAAAAAGCTTTGCCCTTTATATGAAACCCGCTTTGACTGTGTAATTACCATTCTCCAATTTCCGTTTGGACAATCAAGGTTCTCCTGTCAGTCTGTTTGAGTACACATTGGCTGAACGATTAAAATCTTCCTGTTGTGGGTGCATGGGAGGCTGTGGGCATTTTGGTTCATTAAAGAAGAGGGATAAAAAATGTAAACCTGAAAATGAAAATTGATGAGAATTGGACCTTGTGTTTTGTTTTGCCTTTCAAGAAAATGTATGGAAATGTAGCATAGCAGGGCTGTCCTCCCTGGTTCCCATCAAAGGCAAAAAATCTTAATATTAAACAGAAAATATATTCTTTGAACAATATTTGAAGAACTAGACTTTGAAAAAAAAAATCAACAAAATTGCCTTCATAGAAAGGGTTAAAAAGAAAGCCGTTAAAGTTTCTCTAGGGACAGGATAGTCCAGTTTTGAAAAAAGCCATTGTTGTGCTAGTAATAGGATATGTCTTAAGCTTGTTCTTAAGTCTTATTTTCTTTACTGCAGGTTGAGAAATTTTCTCTCCATCGCGTTCCACGCAGTTGTTCTGGTAAGGAATGGCAAAGCTGTGCAAGGCTTCGCAGCGAAAAATAACCCCTCTTCCTGTAAAGGCAAGACTCTGCCAAAATAAATAGGGACTGCAGCAAATGGTACAGATGGTCATTGCTTTTAAGCGCGTGTGTATGTATTACATGTAACATGAATATAGATATATAATATATACATGTATGTGTATTTAGATGAATTTGAATACATATCAATATTTTCAAATATATATGTTCTGGAGGCTATATAATCAATGCAAGCTTTCCTGGAAACTGGGCCCTTAGCACAGCCCAGCCCGCCCACAAGTTTCCACGTAGAATCCTGAGATGAAGGTTAACATGCTGGGATACAAAAGCTAATTTCTTAATAACGATAAAGTTACTGAAAGCAGTGCAAGCTCTCGAGGCCTGAAACGGCCAGATGAAAATGGCATGGTCTAGTGATTAGAAGGTTTTAGTAGGAAATAATACTTTTCTTGTCGCTGGGCTGCGTTGGCAGAATGAGTGCAGCAGCTGGAACGCATATGCAGAGTGTTTACTGGAGCGACTCTTACACTTTCAGACAGAAGGAAATCCTGTGCAGGATTGGAAAGCGCAGAGAGCTGTCACCAGGGAATAGGCTGTCTGTGTGTCTCCATGAAATAAAAGCTGTGCGGACCACAGACCCTGCAGTGGGCACTTCCTGCCCCCTTTGCTGCCGCAGTTCAAGATTACTTTTTCTTTTTGCCTCTTTTTTTTTTTTTCTTTTTTTTTTTTCCTCTTTTTTTTTTTTTCTTTTTTTTTTTTCCTCTTTTTTTTTTTTTCTTTTTTTTTTTTCCTCTTTTTTTTTTTTTCTTTTTTTTTTTTCCTCTTTTTTTTTTTTTCTTTTTTTTTTTTCCTCTTTTTTTTTTTTTCTTTTTTTTTTTTCCCTTTTTTTTTTTTTTTTTCTGGAAGATATCAAATCTACTGGTATTATCAACAGAAATGCTGATGAAGCTCAGGATTTACTTTGTATCAAACTTCAAAAATCTGATTAAGGGTGGGGGTTTTTGTTGTTATATGTTGTTTTTTTTTGTTTGGCAAAAGGAGAACCTGGAAATTTTGCCATCTCTCAGGTCACATAAACTGATCTTTCTAGGCTAATAAGACATCTGATATTACTTGAGGTGTTTTTTTTGGTTTGATTCTTTTTTTTCCCCAAAGCTGTGTAGGTTTCTAACTACCGTTGAATGCCTTTAGACCAGTAGCAACCGGCAACTAAAAGCTGCTAACACAGGGAGCGTTTTATTGTTTGCTGAAGGTATAGCAATGACCAGTATCTACTAGTGAATAAGAAAACACGTTCATTATCCAAATAAGTTTAAAAATCTTAAATTAATGACGTGTTTGTGTGACAGATTTGTGGGAGGGATTTCAAATATAATCACCATCAATCTGGCTACAGCCAAAATAAATTTTATGAAAAGTAAAACAAACTGTTGCACAGACAAAGTAGGCCTTCGGGGGCTCAGGCAATAATCTGTGTTTTCTTATTTAGCTGTGTATAATATTTCTGTTCATTTCTTGTCCAGATAGAATCTCAGTATGTATAATATTGCTGTTAAGAAGAGTCAACATATGCCACTACCCAAAGGGGAAGAAAGAAAGAAATGAAAGAAAGAAATGCATACTTAAAATTTTTATTTCAGATAAACAAAACGTGCCCAGGTAACCGTGTCAGGCATGGTGCAATTATAAAGGTGAGCATAAAACATAAAAGCTTTAATTCCAGGATGGTGACTTTTTGCAGAAATATATGACTACATTGGGGTGTATGTTCTGGAAACCCCAGCTGCTGCTGTCACTACTAATAAAATTGTTACGAGGTTCAAACTTTTGGTGAAGTTCCTGCGTATGTTCTTTCTTTTCCTGAACAGAAATGTCAAATTTAATCAGACAAAGAAGAGAGGTGGGGCTCCAGTTTCAGAAGCACGTAAGCAGCACTTGCACAGGAGCAAAGTGGTCTCTGGTCCCAGTCGGCACCATCTGCTCTGGCCAAGGCTCGGTGGGACGCGATGGATGGGGGAAGCTGTGCTGGTGTTTGGATGGTGGTGAAGGAGGTCAGAAATGCTTCGTTGGGCTGAGGCACCGAAGTCTACTGAGCACAGCAACTGACTCCCGACCAACCTACTCCAGTAATTGGTAATGCCACTATTGACAAGGAAAGGCTTAAATTTCTACCTGCATGTTCCAGTAAAAATGCATCGGTAATTTTTGATTGTTTTCTTGTCACTGTTCTGCAAATACATTTTAAGGAGATTTTTTCCTGAGAAAGGACTTTTGGGTTGAGCTGAAGGCATGTCACAATCTTTCATTCACAACTTCAAATGCATTGCATACAGTTGCCAAAAAAATCTGCTTTTGCATCGCTGTCCAGTTTCCCTGTTCTTGTTGTTGGTTTCCAGTTAGTGTAATGGGAGTATGTGGCTGTCATTCAAACAGATGAAAATTTTTGGCATTGAAAATATATCAAGGGGTGCCTGTTTTTTAAAGGAAATATTCCCCTTCCTACTTTTGCATGGTTTCTTGATCAGATAAAACCCATCTTGTGCTAACGTTTAAATTAAATGCTCTGCATTCTGACCCAACAATAACAAAATCAAACCCACTCATTGCCAAGTATCATAAGCTCTTAAAATACATTCAGACAGTGCGATGATATTAATAGGGAAGCAGATATCAGATTTCGTCCGACAAAGCAAACCACAAGGTGGAACATGAGAAGTACTGTGCTTACTGACTTCAGAATAAAATGGAACACAGAAGCCCTATCAAAAATTTTACTAATAATCTAATACTTTACATTTATACAGATGCTTGGCCTGGAATATCTCAAAGATGCTTCACAGAGAGAGACATTTTTATCTTATCTCTCCATCTAGGTGGCTGAGGTAAAGAGGTTAAGCAATTTGGACTCACATTTCAGAAAAAGCATATTCCAAGGTGTGTCTGAGCAAAGGTTTTCTAAGAAATTAAGTTGTATGGCAACAAAAGATACAACAATAGATTGGGAAATCACTAAACTCCACCAGAATTCGGTAAGGCACTGGGAAAAGCTTCACTGTGTACTTGTCCAGTTCTTGAACTTTCCTTTTAAGTAGCTCTACTAGCTATATTTAAGGGTATGAGGTGGCACTGGGATGGACTTTTCATCTTATCTACTGTGGCTGCTGGTGGCAGAGTTAGGAATAAAACTTGGCTTGCAGTTTTCTTTTTTCAAGTCTGTAGTTACTATAGGGAAGCATACATCCACAATATGTAATCTGTTGACATATTTATAACAATTTTTTTTAAAGCTTGTGAGAAATGTTTTCACTACATTATAACATGATTGATAGGAACACTGAATTTCTTGGCTTACATGTTGTTCTTATATATCTAGATTGTTCCTGCTCTGAGATGTAAGATTATTGAGTTCTATAATATTTTAACCAAAAGAATGGACTACAAAAACAAACTCATTCCCGCTCTGGTAGCCTCCTGGTGATTTCTGACAACACAGTTGCAGCTGCATCAGTGATTTCCCTGGCCATACCTACCATCTATGGGGATCTTCTGCACCAGAGGGGTTACATGGTTCTTTCTGAATCTCAGTAAGACATGGGTAGAAATAACATAAGGAAATTGTTTAATAATAAGATAGAAATATGAAGAGAAGTAGAAATAGTGAGTAAATCTTACATCCCTTCAGATGTTGGGAACCCTGCTTCTGTGGTGCATCGGACAGACCTGGGGTAGACAGCCATGGCATGCTGTGCACCATTCCCCTTGGTGGAGCACCTCAGTCTCCCTCCCATAACTGGCTGCTTTTTATTGAGTGTGACAAACAAAGCCATATTGCCTGTCTTGACAAGTAGGAGTGTTATCTCTTTCTCTCTGTCCACCGGAGCATATTCAGCTGCATATATCCAGTAACAATACCCAGGAACAGTACATGTTCAGGTCGGTCCAGCATGTCTTCTGGCATTGCCACATACATTGCCACAGCAGTTACTCCTGCCAACATTAAGTCTTACTAGGTCTAATATGTCTGCTATGGCTTGCCCAAGACCATTAACCAAAGGCAGTGTCTTCTGCAAGGCTCCCAGTACAGAAGGAAACTTCCTGACTATAGAACTGAGAAGAAGTATTCTCACTGATACAGTGGGTTTTGCTTTGCTTTTCTTTGCCTGATGATGATCATAGTCATTTGCATAATCATATACATTTGCATGGGGAAAACACAGGGGCTGATTAAGTGGAGATCTCTTGTGTCAGGATGCACTAAAAGAAGCAGTTTTCCATATGCGTTATCTGTGAGATAAAGATTATTATCTTAGTGTAGCTATGTAAGTTTTTTTTTTTTATCCTGGGTGGAATTTGTTCTTCTTTTCTTTTTAATTAACCTGTTGGGGTAGCAGACCTCAGCACATAGCCAGAGAGCCTTCTAATGGAAGGCAAATCAGTCTTGACTTCTATGTTAAATTTGCAAGTTTATGCAATAGTATGTATATAGACATCCAGAATTGTCTGCTTCCTGCAGTCTTCATTGTAGCCTTATTGATAATAATTATTTTATAATCTAATTTATAAAAGCATGAGTATTTGTATACTCACTATAATTGCATGCTCATGATAGGTCTTGGATCAAACTCACAGAAATAATGAAAGAATTTTAAAATAGATTAAAGAAATCTTAAAGACCAAGGTATGGTTAGTTCAGCTTTGGTAGTGTGAAGGACATCGGTAAAGAGAGTGAGCTAGTTTGTGTACTATTACAGCCATCCATCATGGGAGTTTCATTCATTACTGAAGAGTTAAGGAATTCTTTGTGCAGAAGTGAAAATCTTTCTCAAGGAATTTAAGCTCATTTAGCCAATGTCTTTCATAGGTTATCAAAATGTTGTCTTCAACTGTTTTGATGAACAGCTACAAAAAAGATGTTCCTTGGATTGTCTAGCATCCAGTCAAGACTATAAAATCTGGATGCCTAAATATTTATCATGGAAACAGACTCTAGAACAGATTTCACTTTTGGTATTACTGTGCACCTGTGACCCCATAAAGAAATAGAAAACTTTGTAGGAAATTTGTCCTTGTGCCTTGTTTGAGTTTTTTTTCTGTTAATGGGCTTAAGTGCTGCTGCTATTATGTAAACAGGAATTAGAACACAGGTGGTATAAATATGTTGCATATGAAAAATTGAGTGAATTTGTTCACTGTCAGTGATTAAATGGCCTCACTGCTTGATATCCACCAACTGTGCACAGAACCAGCCAAGGGTTTGCTTCTGAGCTGAAACAAGTTGAAGTGTTGAATATTATTCTATTAGTGCAGAAATTCAGTATTTGTGTACATATTCTTTTTGCAATAGGGTATAATACAATGGGTACTTCTGGTGTGATGTGACCTCATGTCACATCATCTCTGCCTCTAACCAGAGCTCTCTCCACAACAGGGTGCTGGTCCACAGAGACCAAATGATAAGCCTGACATGGCGGCCTGATGTTCTGGACAAGAGAGTTTTGTGCCCACAGATTTTGTGGGTTTCATCTGACTGTCAGCCTTTGTACACCCTGGCAAGTAATTTGTGACACTCCTGAGCTTTGCCCTCAGGATTGTCAGTCTTTGGCTAGTGTAAAGCAGTGTCCTTGCCATTTTCTACCTGTCACTGGTTAAAGTTTCCTAAGTGTTAACATGCTCACATTTCAATATGTCTGGCTAGGGAGATGCAAAAAGAAGTGCCAACTTCTATGTCTAATTCCTTCTGCACACCCTTTGTTGGTGAGTGGTTGTTCCCAAGAAAAAAAGAGAACTGTTCCCAACAGATATACTTTTGCAAGCAGTGCTTCTTCAGCATCCTCTTTTTTATATTTAACCATGGGGGGATTCCTCTGCCTGTTGATGCTCCCTGTGGCTCAGTTAACTTTGGAAGAACCTGTGTCTCAGTAACAACTATCCTTTGGGCATATTGCATTATGCCAAGATATCCAGGTTCTGCCATAGTACTGATGCTGTCTCCACCAAGAGGCCTGGATACCCTCAGTTCTTTCAGCATGTTTCATCCCACCTCGTTGCCTGAGGAGTTTATTGAGACACTGTCATAGACTTGCACGAGACTGAGGGTTTTTTCTTTAGCTCCTCCCTGTCTTGTCCACTCTGGTTAATCCGTAGTTCATGAATAGATTTTTGCCGAATCTATCATTATTTCTTTTTCTGATAGGCAAAGTGGTGGTGTTAACCAGCTTTTTCTCATAAGCTGACCAAAGCTCTGATGCTGCTTGAGTAGATCATTTGAGGCAGGTCACTTGAATTCTCTAAAGGCTTGTGAAAAGGGAATGGGACTTCATTATTTGTAGAATATTATACTGGCTATAGCCCAGGTTAATAAAATTCAAGACAGTTCAACCTGAGGTGTTTAGAAAAATAGCTTGCCGGTAGATGGACAACTGAGAAACCTGTCTGAACCTGAACATAAGAACTGTAAGTGAACGAAGTAGGTGTTTGAAATACAAGCGCCAGGAAAACAAAACAAAAATAACCCACTGCCCAAATCCTTCCTGGTGGGAGAGAAGACACTGGTGACTCAAATTTTCATTTTTAAAAATTGCACAAGTGGTCTTTTAACAAAAAAAAAAAAAACAACAAGTAGTATCATGATTAGCACTGTATATGAAAAATCTGTAAGGTATACATTGCTTGACTACGTGGTGACCATGACAATCGGTGCATTCACTTTCAAAGCATTGTATAAAATTCAGCTAATATCCCTCATTCCTGTGCCTTATTCATAGCTGTCCTGTGAGTTAAAGGAAAGCATATAACTTATCAAAGGCATTTTTGTGTTGATACATACTGTTATTGAGAAGAAGCTACCTTTGGGAAGACTCTGCCTAAAGGAAATCCAGTGTCTTTTCTGGATCATAACCCCCCAAGGTTGGTAAAAGAAAATACGAATAGGAATACACAGCACTAATTAACTGGTGAGGGAAGTATTTGTTGAATATTTGATTTTGTTGAGCTGAGATACAGGTTAAGAATTAGTGAACTTTTGCATGTTTACTTTGGAATAATCATGTATTTTTAATTACAACTAATAAATAAGGAGAAAAGTGTGTAAGGGAAGCTGTAAATCAGAATCTAAATAGAAAATAATTTTATGCAGTGAATGATGCACAAATCAATATGAAGTTACAATTTTGCTACTAGAATTAATGAGTTCTGCCTTTTCTTCTTGGTAGATATTTAAGGCCTGCCAAAGTGTTAAATGGCAAAAAATAATTTAATTTTTATCAGCTCAGTTACCTCCTTTTTAGCCATTTACAAGCTCCAGCTTACTTTGGTGGAAATATTAGTAGTCCTTTCATTAATTTTGTAAGGAAAAGAATTGCAGAACATTTGTTCATAGGCATAATTTTTGATGTCTGGTTCCAGATGTGAGTAAGGAAGCTGTATTGTATGTTTTGAGGTTTTCTTATTGAGCATTTCTGAAATTTCAGAAATGAACACTGAGTAGGTCTAAAAGATACAGTATGGGGTGCATGAGAGATGTTTTTGACACAATAGGGTCAGAGAAGTTAAAGACACGTTCTTTGTTGGCAATTTTGGCAGAAATACTAAAACACAATGTGGGAACTGCAAACCTTATGACATTCGGTAAAATGTGAAAGGCTTCTTGTCTGTAATATATGACTTGATGTCATGTATATGAGTTGGTAGCTTTTACACAATATATAATGAATCTCTTTTTTTTTTCTAAAGTTTGAAAAGATTTTCCCAGTGTAAATAACTCATGCTTGAAATGCAGTGTGAATTTAAAACCCCCTATTGGCCAAGTGTAAAAAAGTTCATTTAATGATGTTGCAAATAATTGATTCTGTATTCTTAGCTTAATGTCTCCTTATGAAAATGTAAACCATTTTGAGAAACCTTTGGTATCGAAATGAAGGATGTATAAAGAGAGGTATGTATAAAAGTAGGGAACCAATTACCCAGCTGCGTCACTGGAACTTGAAGTTCGGTTTTAGTTCCCCATTACTTTGCTGGGTCTTTTATATGCTGCTCTTGTGTGGGCTGCAATAAATATAACACAACTAGACCTTTCTGCTTGTGTTAGCTAAGCTTCCCTGGCTTCCACTGTTGGAACATAGCTTTGTGTCTTGGGAGGCAGCACCGACATTTAAGAACCACATTTCATGTTATCCTTAGGCTAGCAACTATGAGCTGACTTTAGATGTCTTCTTGTACCCTTCAGGAGCTGACCACGATTGTGATCTTCTGTCTCTCCATCCTATCTCACCTTTCTGAGTATTTACCCACTGTCTGCCTTAGCTGATGTCTTAAAGCTCCAAGCCTTTATCTCCCTGCCAGTATCTCTCAGTGATGTGAGCCTTCATCTAATCTGGATGGAGACTGTCCCTTGTTCTCAAATCTTCCCTGATTTCTCATTCTAGATGTCCTTGAAAGCTGCATGTAGATGTGCTGGGAACTTGAACATCTGCAAATCTGGGTGCCATCAGTGCCTGCAATTCTTATGTACCTTTTTCTGATCTTCTTTCTGGTGCTTCCCCACCCAGTTATACTTCTTCATTTTCCATTCATCCAGTGTTAGCATTTCTATTATAAATTTCTCCACCCCAGCAGTCTTTAGTATACTCCCAAGGACTTCATGAGCTAAAGTCTGTATCCATAGGTTTAATAAGCCTTGGTGAACTTTTATTTTCCCTTATTAATTTGTCAAATTGGTTTTTGAACATATTTATAGTTGGGGGCTTTTACCTTCCACAGCATTGGATGGCAATTAATTTACTATAAATCCTGTGGGGAAAAAATGCTTCCTTTTATTTACTTTACGGCTGCTGCCTGAGAGTTTGCTTTGGCATCCCCTAGGTCTTGTGTCAGGAGAAATAACAAATAATTGGCCCATATTAACCTTTCTATTGCAACCATGATTTGAAGAATCTAGCATATCTTCCATCGGTCATTTCTTTTCCAAGCTGAAGAATTACAATACATTGCCCCTCTTCTCTTCTGGAAGTCATTTTATCCTTTCTCCTTTTCTCTGTCCTTTTTCTACTCTGCCATATAACTTTTGACATTTAATGGTGTGCACAACACAGAAGGTGCAGAGGGGCTAAGGAATTGAACCATGGCATAATGTTGTGTCGCTGCTTTGTCCTCTGTTCTTTTCTTAATACTTCCTAAACTTCCATTTGCTTCTTTTGCCTTCACTGAGCACCACCATCCAATGGATGTATCCACAAAAGCTCCAGAATCTCTTTCCTGTGTTGTGGTGAGTACTTACCTGCCCATAGATGTAGATGTTTCTCCTTCTGCTTGGATTTATTTGCGCTTATTAATTTTTAAGTTTATCTGTAATTTTATTACCCAGTTCTTTTTGCAATTCTTTGCAATCTTGCAATCAAGCTGTTTTTACCATCACCAAACTTTATAACTTCATTATTTACTTCCTTTTCCAAATCATTGTTATCGATAAGTCAGATAACACAGATTTCAGCTCATTTGGTCTTTCAAATAATCTGGACAGATCTGTGCTGCATTGCTTCCCTCTGCCAAAGGGACCTAGATTGACCTCCCAGTTAAACAACATATTTATATGCAACTGTTTACTGGCATCCCAAATTGGCTTCTACCAAGCTGCCTGATAAACGAGCCAGATTTCTTGATCTGTACTTTCCCTCTACCTGCTCTGAAAAGCAGTTACATGTTTGCCATCTTCACTCACTGTGGTACCGGCAGAGATTCAAGCCAGAAGTTGTACTAGCTGATAGTTTAAGAATTTCGTAGCTGAGTTTCTTTAGGACTCCGGAGTAAATGTCACCTCCACTGGCCAATTTGTTACTGTTTTACTGATTTATTCAAAGAACTTTTCTGCTGAATTTTCAATTTGAGACAATTCTTTCAGGTCATTCTCCTGAAAAGAAAGGATCCTCTATAAGTTTCTCCATAATGAATCAGGGAGAAGTAGGTCTTTTGCTATAACTGTATTTTCTGCAAGTGCTCTTATTAGGCTGTGATCCTCTATCAGCCCTAAAGGCTCTCTGGCAGCCTTTCTGCTTGTGATGTGTTTGAGGAAAACCTAACAATAAAAATCTTACTTTAGAAAGTTCTTTCTCAAAGTCACTTTTGTCCTTTCTTACTTCAGTTTTACTTTTGATGTTCTTTAATTTATACTGTTTTCTGGTTGTCTCCATTGTATATGATCTCCACATTTTGAAGTATGCCTTCTTGTTTCTAATATTCCTCTTTATTCTGGTGCTTAGTTCTACCATCTTTTATTTCACTTCCATCAGAATCTCCAGCCAGCCATATATTTTTACAATGTTATCTGTAAATAACTGTACCACTTATGAGTAACTTCTGTTGGTTCTTTTTACACCTTTTTGTCTAACATACCAATTAATTATTCCTGGGTGAGGTTTTTGGTTTTGCCTTTTTAAGTTCTCCAAGGAGGCAGATTACGAGTACATCATGGTCACATTTTCAAAAGTAACATTTTGAATCAGAACCTCTGCTGGGTTCAGAAATGAATCAATCAACAGTTTCATAATTTTTTTTGGAACTTTTCTGACCAGTTCCTTCAAGAACATAGTTACTGAAGGAAACAACAACTGTCCATCTGTGTGATACCATCAAATTGCCTCATTTCCATGTGTTTTCAGTCCCTCCAGTGGCTCTTGTCTCACTCAGCATGTCATCACTGACAGGTTGATATTGTGGTCATACTGTCTTTTACCAAGTACTAAGAGAGCCTAAAATCCTTCATGTCAATGTTTAAACCCAGACATTCTAGGTCAATCTTTGCACACCTTGTTAGACTTCTAGCATTTTTATGCAAATAAGTATTTCCTTCTGGTCTTTTTGTCTATGTTGGTGTGCACTATATAAATGGGCCTTTATTATTGAGACTGCTATTGAGATGTCATTGTTTCCTATAAGAATTTTATTGATTTCTGACCTAACTTGTGTTTTTTCAAAGGATAGAGAGGTTTTATGACTTTCCCAGGAGAGGATGAGTCATTCCAATCTTTGTGCTCTTTCCACAGCCTTTTGTTTTAAAACTCCCCTGACACCTTTGTAGCTTTAAGTGCCTACAACACGGGGTGTTTCAGTGTAGGCAGAGACTGTCTTTACTCTGTAGGCCTATTTCAAAAGTGTCCTTGGTTACTAATTAATCCTCACTTTGAATTAGTCTCTCTTCCCTGATTAGAGAGAGAGAGCGCAGTTAACCAAAGTGCTAATGTATTAGGCATTTGAATAATTATGTACTGGTTGTCTAGGTTAATGGACATCTTTTGTTAAATAAACATCTGTTTTAACTAGCAGTGTGGAATCTGGTCTCTCCTGGAGCGGAAAGGGTTGCACCAGAGCTCGAGTTAGGGCTATCAGCCTGAATCAGTCATGTTGCTTGCAGCACAACTGCCTTGTTCAGATATATCTCTGTTATCTCCGTAGGACAATGCACTGGTTTATGTAATCACACCGTGAATTCCTTTCAGAGTACATGAGTAAAGGAAGATATCCAAAATGGGTTTCACAGCCACCAGTGGTTCTATAAGTACTCTCCAAGCAGGAAGTAATTTAAGCTAAGCGATAGGAAATACTGAGAAAATAATGAAGTTTGGAAATACGTTTCTCAGTAAGACATATATGTTTCACTCAAAGCTGGTAGATGGTGCCTCTGTGGGACCAGGATTCACAATTCAGAATATTCCTCTGGGTTTTGTCACCCAATACCATATTTTGGATGTTTTAGATGTAGGAATAGGACTTGACATGAGATCAAGGATGTGGAAATTGAATGGCATTTTTCATTATATATGCACTTGTAGGATATCCCAAAGGCTTGCATAATAAATTATTATTACATGGCATAAAAAGAACTTTTTACACTCTCTGACTTCTTAAAATACTTGATAGCATCCGATGTGATAAGAAATTTGACATTTCACAGGTGAATCTGGAAGTGGGAGTTTTCAGAGAAAGCATCTTGGGCCATGAATGAAGAACGGACTATGGACATCTTTTTTGTTTTTTTTCCTTTGCGTAAGTATAAATTCATATTGTAGTCAGTGTAGATGTGAAGATTTGACCCATTCCTTCAAGCTCTGCAATATCTAACTCAATTTTGCATCACAGAAAAGATTCAAAACGATATGTGAAACCTATCTGCAAAATGTCAAACCATTTGAAACCGCTGATGACGACGAAAGATGTTTCTGGCTGAAAATGAAACTGTGCATCTTCATCATGCCACTCTTCCTGGAGGTAGATTCAATTCCTTAAATTCAGTATCTCACCCGCTCTTCCAGTAAGTAATGAAGGCTGAATGAGATGAAGCGATTTGGGAATAAATGTCATTATTCTAGAGCCTGTAAGTACAGTAAATGGCCAAAACCATCTGCAAAATATTTTTGGAGGGAATGAGCAACATGTCACTGAACATTGCAGTGAAGGAGAAAATGAGAATTCATTTCTAGGCTCAACCTGGCTTACTGCTTCCTTGTAATAAGAGACCATTTCAACACAGGCAGCTTATAAATAAAGTCTTCTCATTGAATGTGGAAAATATTGCACAAGTTGTGTAATGTATATGTTAAATAAAAAAGTCTCCCTTGTTGGATTGGCAGCTTGAGGCTGCTCCATTAGCTCAACAGCAGAGTTGTGGGCCCCTTGGCCCCATCCCACCAACCCTAGCTTGGCTTGGGAAGTTAATTTTGAATTTGGCATGGGCACAAATTTATTTAAGGCAATGTTTGTTAGGTTCTAGCTGGTGGATGGAAAATATCACATTTGATGCCCAAATTATGACCTCCCGTGTGGAACTCCAGCAACGACTTAAAACTAAGAATAGGAGAAAATATAAAGTGTAGGCATAGATGTGCTCCAGCAGTTTCAGCTACTATGGCTTCAGCCAGCTAAAACACTCAGCAGCAGAGCCCCAAAGACAAAATCTTAGTCCTACAAGATCCTGTGTTATTGGGCCCTAAAATTTCTGATCAGCAAAACCACTTAGAACTGAATTTACTAAACAAAAGGGGTTAACGGAGTAAGATTTTGCTGTATATAAGTTGCTCCAAATTAATCTCTATTTCCCCTTCAGTCAGAGTTGGCTGTCAGGTACTTTCAGGGACTTTTCTTTGAGCATGTACAATTTTCTTTTTGCTTTTATTAAAAAGAAATTGACTGGGTTTCTGCACTACTAGTTCTATCTGCCCTTCAGCAATTTTGCCCTCTTGCCTAGCTCTTTATTTTGTAAATGGCTAATATTGTCTCTCCTCATCTTTCTCACCCTCTTCCTGCTTCCAGCTCTCATAAACAGTGTCATTGCATTGGTTTCTGTAGCCCACATAGGCTTAGACCAGACTAACAGTGTTACAGAACCACGATACCATTGCTGGGGAAGCAAAGGAACTTTAATAACAAGCTCCTTTTATGAGAGAAGGTAATCTTTCTGGGAAAGAACAAATAAACGTGCTCTTTTTTTTAAAAATTTCTTCTGTTTATTTTCAGCTAAACCCCATATTTTTCCCATGTTGTTAATGTTTTCAGGTGCCTTTCTTATTTTTTTATGGTTGTTATGACCTTAACGTTCATCAAAGCTGAATAGCTAAAATTGATTTGGTTTAGACATAGCAATAGAATGAGTCATGTCAGTAAACTTGTTTAACCATTTACTGAAGTCTGGAGCCTCAGATGGATTTGCAATACATGCTTGAGAGGAGTTTTGCTTAATGGTTGCCCTAACAAAGACATTCCTTTGGGTCCCTCTCCGTTTGTGGCTTACTCTTGCTACTGCCATGCACTTGAGACTTCGCTCTGGGTTTTTTTTGGCATCCACAAGGACTTGGCAAAAGAGCCCAAAGGTAAAGCTCAGTTTTGGGAGGAGGGGATATGAGCAACACCCAAGTTACCCTTTGTCCCCTTGAAGCAGGGGTCAAGTTGGAGAAAAATATGGGTAGCGTTTTTGCTAGCAGGTCAGATATATGAATTTATTGACATTTCCTTGAAAGAAATACAAGTTATAGGGGCTTTATTGGTTCCCCATGAGAAGCCACATTTGATTGTTACAAGGTCAGAGATATAGATGCCAAACTTGCACTGTGTCATGCATTATTCCAGCATGTGAGCCCTATTTTTTTGAAGATTAAGAAAAAGACATGCTTAGAAATCATCTTATATTTATTTGGCTAAAATCACTAGTAACTTGTTTTGAGGTGAAATCAGCTACAGTTCTTTTCCTTCAAACAAACAGCAGACAACCTGAATGCATTTGAATGTTACATAGTTGAAGCCTTTAAAGCTTGATAATGCCTATGTTATGGTGCTACAAATGGTTATTGTTCAGAAATACTGTCAAAAGACTTAAGAACATAAAAATAGTTTGTGAATACTGCAGAGGCACAGATGGGATAGTTATAGTTGTTCTGGAAAGCATATATCTGAATTTCATGAATCTTGTTCATTCAACCATACTTTTCTAGGAAAAAGACACACTGTCACTGTAAGTGCCCAGTTTTTTCAGGCTCAGTTTTCATAACTACATGTACAAAGAGTTGCAAACAGACTAGAAGTCAGCCTTAACAGTATTTTGTAATAGCCTTTAATTTGGTGGTCAGTAAATTATAGGAAATGCTCTTCTGCTAATCTTGCCAATAGATTTCCCCAAACATTCTCCCAGTAACCACATTCTTTTACTGCCCATATCACTGTTGTTTCCTGGACTGCTTTTCCAAGTAGCTGACTGATGTGTGTTGAAGAATCTCTTGAAATTTAGAGTAACTTAACTGACGAGTGTGTGTCAACAATGTGACTAGACCCTAAGAGAAAATTGTGCCTGACAAATTTGGTGGCCTTCTACAATGGCATTACAGCATTGGTGGACAAGGGAAGAACAACTGATGTCATCTACCTGGACTTGTGCAAAGCATTTGTCCCTGTCCAGCATGGCATCCTTGGGTTAGGGTCTAAATTGAAGAGATATAGGCTCGACAGATGGACCACTCTGTGGATAAGGAATTGGCTGGATGGCTGCAGCCAGTGAGTTGCTGTCCACAGCTCGATGTCCAAGTGACAACCAGTGATGAGTGGCATTCCTCAGGGGCCAGTACTGGGACCAGTGCTGTTTAAAATCTTTGTTGGCATCATGGACAGTGGAATTGAGTGTACTCTCAGCAAGTTTGCTGATGACATCAAGCTGTGTGGTGCAGTCCCCTCCATTGGAGGGAAGTGATGCCATCCAGAGGGACCTGGACAGGCTTGTGAGGTGGGCTGTGCAAGCCTCATGAAGTTCAACTAGTCCAAGTGCAAGGTCCTGCAGGTGGGTCAGGGCAATCCCAAGCACAAATAGAGGCTGAGTGGAGAATGAATTGAGGAGCAACCCTGAGGAGAAGGTCTTGGGGGTGCTGGTTGATGAGAAGCCCAACATGAACCAGCAATATGCACTTGCAGCCCAGAAAGCCAACCACATCCTGGGCTGCATCAAAAGCAGCGTGACCAGCAGGTCAAGGGAGGTGATTCTCCTCCTCTATTCCACTCTGGTGAGACCCCACCTGGAGTACTGTGTCCAGCTCTGGAGCCCTCAGCACAGGAAGGACATAGAAGTGTTGGAGGGGGTCCAGAGGAGGGCCACAAAGATGATCAGCAGGCTGGAGCATCTCTCCTATGAAGACAGCCTGAGGGAGTTGGGGTTGTTCGGCCTGGAGAAGAGAAGGCTCCAGGGAGACCTTATAGCCCCTTGGATTGCCCAAATGGGGCCTCCAGGAAAGATGGGCAGGGACTCTTTATCAGAGACAGTAGTGATGGGTCAAGGGGTAATGGGTTTAAACTGAAAGAGGGTAGATTTAGATGAGATATTAGGAAGATATTTTTTATAGTGAGGGTGGTGAGACACTGGAACTGGTTGCCCAGAGAAGTTGTGGATGCCCCTTCCCTGGAAGTGTTCAAGGCCAGGCTGGATGGGGCTTTGAGCAACCTGGTCTAGTGGGAGATGTCCCTGCCCATGGAAGGGGGTTGGAACTTGATGACCTTTAAGGTCCCTTCCAACTCTAACCATTCTATGATTCTGTGATTCTAATCCTTGGTAGCAGAAAGTCCATGTGAAGAGCTTGAACTTAATGACATATGCACAAAAACGCAATGGTAAACACCATTATGTTGGCTTTTTCTAGCAAGATTGCTATAATATAAGCATGCAGAAAGTATGGCTTGCATCATTCTGTTGAATGTTACCAATAGTTGTTGTTGTTGCTTTAAATGAAGGTATACTTATAAACTTGTATTTACTGGTGCTTCCATGGAATATAGGTGTTGGGTGGTTTAAAGAATGTCTGAGATGTAATTTACAAGTATACTGGTATCATGAAAAATGAGAAGCCTTATGAATATTACATGTGGATCTAGTAAGTAACTTTGAACTCCTGTAGCCATCTTAGCTCAACTAGAATGCAAAAATATACACTATCTAAGGCAAATTGTTTTCCTGTAATGTGTCAATCACAAAGACAGCATAGCTGAGCTCCTGAATACAAATAATAAATATGAACAGCTGGACCTTGGGGGAATTCTGCTGATTTGTTTAGGCTACCATCTCAGAATCTGAAGTTTGAAGCAGATGCCAATACAATCTGATGCAAAGTGAAACAGCTGAGTTTTGTACACTTCTTCTCAAGTAACTGTGTGGCTGCAATGAAGCAATGATAGCTGTAGTTAAACGCTTTAAAAAGCAGCCTTGAACTAGTCTAGCTACCTTTCAGTGTGTGGCACATGTGAAAAAACATCTTTGGGTAGGTTCAGTAGTATTCTTTGGCACACTGACATTTTTATAAATTATGTCTTTTGCATTTAACATTTATGTGGAAGCTGTTTGTATGTTAGTGTTTGTGATGGGCCAGCTTCAAAAGATTTGGAATTCCAGCTTCAGCTAAGCATTTAAAAGCTCAGAGGTTTGTCCAAGGCTTATCCAACCTCTCAAGTATGAAAACCCAGAGTGGAAGCAGTCTGATGGGAATAACATATTGCCCTCAAACAGAGCCAGTCTTGTAACCCCTTTTGTTTCTTTTTTTCTTGCTCCTTTCTGTGCTGTTCCTGAAGGAGGATCATCCCTTAGACCAGGCCTTAATTCCCTCTTCAATCATATATTTTCTAAGGACCAATCACTTCTACAAATCCCACATGTACTAAATCAGGTCCACTATACTGAAATTTTTATCCTTTTCCCCAGGACTGTTTTATATCTGCTGCATTATGTGATTTTTGTGCTGTTTTATTATTTTTTACATAAATGTGTGATTGAAGGAATACATCTTACTCTTGGAGTGGAAAGCCAATAAGGCTGGTGGCCCCTGCATCCAGCAGAGCTTTTTTGTAGTTCTGTAGAGGCTGCAAAGGAAATTGTGTCTCTTATCCAAGAAAGTTTGCCCTTACCATAGGCAACTCTATCGTTCCTCTGGGAGCACACTGGAAAAGTGCTCTCTACTCTCCAGTGTTATTTTGGTGTGAAAATGAGAAAGAGCAAGAGAACAAATTGAATTATAAAGAAAAAATCCTTCTTTTCTCAGGCTTTTTGATTAGGTTTTTCTGGTATTTTCTTCTTACAGTTAAGGTGGAAATAATGTTAAGAGAATTTCCTTGGTGACATTTTGGTGCTGTCATCTGGAGCCACTTGTAATAGAGGAAAAACTTACTACAACTCTATAAAGGCTCAGTTAGGCTCAGTTCAGGATTTATACGATTTTTGGATGAATTTGAAATCCAGATCTGAATACCCTGCATCTTTGATGAATTTGAAGTCTCTCTTTGAAAACCAAATTTCTGGCAATCATTTCTCTTCATAAAAAAAAAGGCTGACACAAAGTAAGTCAGAACAGCAAGGCATTTAAAACCTGATTCAGCAGTTTACCAGCTAAAATTGCATCTGGGGAGGTCCAAGACCACTGTGGTGCAACGTGGGATGGCACCTCCTCCTCTGCTTCTCTTTCTGATGGGGACAAAATACTCTGTTACCTGCTGTCTTCTTGCTACCTCTGTTTCATTTCTCCTTACTTATCCTCCCAGAGCTATGGTGGTCATTGGTAGATTTTTAATGCTGATTATTTTCTAGTTGCTTTTTGCTTATTTGTTCTTTCTGTGACCCTGAAACTCATGCAAATTCAGATTGCTGAAGGCTGAGCTGCCTTGCCTGCCCTGCAGGGTCAGCAAGGAAAGCAAAGATGGCCACTTTGTCTGTGAAACCGTGGACATCGTGAGAAAACATCACCCAAGTGGAAATAACCACCATGTCTATTTTCTTTACTGAAATGCTTTATTCTCTGAGAACATATAAAAAAAAAAAATATAAAGCCACAAGTTTCATGAATAAGTTCACACAGAAAGTGTAAACAATTAAGAAAATTGTTCCTCCACTTATATTTGTTTTTCTCTTTCTGTCTGAGTGGTAGCCTTAAGCTTATGTGAATTACCGTGACGGGGAAGGCCTGCCAAGCTCTCTTTCTGAATAGTACTAAAATGTCTCTGGAATCTGTTCTGTGTGAGGAAAGCACAGACAGTACCTTCCTCCAGCTCTCACAAACCAGTTTGGTAAATAAAATTTGTGACCACAAAAGGGAAAGGAAAAAAAAAAAAAGGAAAAAGGGATACAGACATCAGGCAGACTAATTTAAGGAATGGACATACATCAACAAGTCCATGGTCATCCACAAATGATATCATATTTTTAAAAGGCTACTTCACTAAAATATTTGTGACAGAAATGTGGGCGCCTGTAATAAGTGTGGTATGCTACCAAAAGAATGCATATTCTAAAAAAAATGTACTAAGTAATGGGGAATTTGTCTTATAAACCTGTTTCCTGTTTCAGACTCAGTGGGTCAGAAATTCACTGCTGTAAACTCCACAGATCCATTGTCTTCTAATTTATAACAACTGAAAACAGGATCTAGGAGTCTAAGCAGGATCTGAAAACCTTACTTCTGTCTGTAATGTTATTCATTTTTCTATACAGAACAAATAACAAAACTGTATCTGAAATAGAGAATTACCCATGCTAGAGGGCATGGGATTGACCTAAGTTAATTTTCTCTCTCTTATACATGTACATTCTGGAAAGACTGTTTTGAAAGGCTGTAGGGTTTTTTTGAGGCAGAGGTGAGAAATCATTTTGGAGGTTATACAACTGTGTTTCCAGATACAACAGTCCCAGCTTTACCTTCAGGTAGGGGTGTTTTCCATTTCCCTCTCAGCTTATATTAAATTACATTGCTTTCTTGTTATAGGCATAATCCTTTGATGAGAAAACCTTGATGGTATTTCAGAAGAGGAAGAAAATCCGTCTCTGCAGAGTCACCAGAGACTTTGGCTATTACTAATTGATTCTACATGGACATGATGCGGTAGTGACAGCCATCAGTCTGAAATGGTGAGACAAACAATTTCTGACCTTCTTTGAAGCTCTGTGTGCAGGAGCTCTTGGAAATGTAAAAAGTTTCTCTTTGCCTGCTGAGGTCTTCTGTGCCATGGGCTGTGTCAGGACAATTTGCTCTGTGCCTGTTGGGAGGGCTAAGGATGGGGACCCAGAGGGTTGCCCTTCAGGTACAACAAACACTATACTCACCGTTTAAGCAGAGGGAAGGTGGCCACTTGACCCCAGGATGTTTCTCAGTTTTAGAGAGATCCTTGCAATGCCCCTTCCTGAGGCTTTGATTTCACTTAGAAATTTGTATAACAGGACAATTGGGTCCAAGTGTAAAATCATCATTTGTCTTGCATGGCACCAATAGGTGTGATCCTCAGTGGGAAGGGAGCTATGCCCCCATTAATTCAGCCTGTGTCCCAGTAGAGGTGGCAGGAGCAGACCATCTTCTGGCAGCAGCAAACGGCACAAATACTGAGGGGGAGGAGGCGAGCATGCCAGCAAGGTGCTCTTCAAGACCAGCAACTTCAGCTGCAGCAGCTGGCCCAGGCAGCCCAATACAGAGCAGAGGCTGCCCCAGGCCTCAGTATGTGTAATCCAGACTATGCAGCCTGCTCTTCCCAAACCAAATCCAACTGTCCCTGCTGGTACTTGTGAGTCCTCCGCTGTCCTCTGCTGCAGTGGTGAGAGGAAAGGCTTCCCCAACCTGATACGGAATTTGCAGGGTCCCTTTGGTTCTGCTCCTGCCCTTTTTGTAGTGTGAAATGGAGGGAGGAAGGCTTCAATTTTTGTTACAAGGCAATGAAGTCATCCTCCTCTGGGAAAAAATTTTGCTAACCAGCCTGGTACAGTGCAGCAGCACATTATTTGCCCTTGGGCAGTGTCTTTGCAATCCCTGCAGGCTGAGCACCCTCCCTGGCAGCAGTGGTTTGCCAGAAGGGAGAGATGAAGCCTACACGTGCCATGGAAAGTGGCACCACGTCTTCCCTTGCCATCCTGTAGGTGATCCAGCCAGGAGGCCCTCGGCACACCTCCACCAGGGTGTGGGAGGCCGGGGAGAAGCCGAGCGGTCTTGCTGCTCCAGAGGGCCTGTTTGCTGCTGCAATCCAATGTGCTGTGACAGCCCTTTGCTAGGCTAGCAAAGAAAATAAATACTTTTAAGAAACTTCTGCTGATCCAAGAGACGAAACTGAGAAGCTGATAATAGTGAGCGGTTATGAAAGGCATATGATGGTAACGCGGTACCTTGGCAGGCTTGTCTCAAAAGAAAACAGGACATTCCTGGCACACCAGGTAACACTTTTTGCTGTAGAGTTACTGCCACAAAAGGCTGATTAACTTCTAAAGCACAAATCCCCCCGTGTCCCATCATGAGGACCAGATAGAGAAAAATTCAGGTGTCATGTACACTTTAACAGGCGCTCCTGTAGAAGAGTGATATGTTTAGGTTTATGGGGTCTGACCTTTAGCTTTGGGGTTTGCATTTGCTCCTTGTACCTGCGTTCTTCCATATAGTTAGTCTTGAACGAAGCTATAAATTTTGTGCTTGTGTTCATATAATCTAAATGTATAACTCGAGAGAAATGCCACTGAACGTTGGCAGGCTTATAAAATTGA
Source organism: Calidris pugnax (assembly GCF_001431845.1). Classification (NCBI taxonomy): domain Eukaryota; kingdom Metazoa; phylum Chordata; class Aves; order Charadriiformes; family Scolopacidae; genus Calidris; species Calidris pugnax. Next base: position 11,679,693 of record NW_015090922.1, on the reverse strand, counting down.
CTCGTTCTTAAAAATGGAGTTTGTGAGGAAGTAGAAACTGATTGGACTTAACAGTCTTGCATGATTTCAAAATCTAGATTTGAGCCTGTATTTAAAAAACCTTTGTCTTGGACTCATTTTGAGTAGATTTTTATTTCTTATGAATGGCATGATTTAAGAAGTTCTTTCCCAATCAGGAGACTTGAAATTAACCACACAGCCACATCTCAGGAATTTCAGAGTTCAACTGAAAGGTGTTTCCAACAATAGTATTTTTAATTATCCTTGTTTTGTGATTATTTCTTCTGAGCTCCGATAGCATTATTAAAAATAACACAGGCTGTGGAAGCTGTGTCACAGAGCAGGTCAATACCCAGCATTTTCAATGAACAGGAAATTTCAATGTTTTGTGAATTAATCTTTTGAAAATAAGTGCAATAAATAAATAAGTAAATAACCTTAGTGAGATTCAAAATTAATTATTATTTTTATTCCTCTTAATATTTTCATTTGACATCCCTACCAAAAAATCCAATCATTTGCACAGCTCTAATTCTGATGATGTGAGATTTCTTTTGCAAAAGTATTTGCTTTTTATGGTATTTTATTTATTTATGTTAGTCAAAAAGTTCAAATACCTTGCCTGAAAGGGAAAATATTTGGATTGGAATTGAAGTCCTCTGCTACTCTGTAGGCATGAGAGTTGCCTCTGTGGGTAGGCCCTCCAGCCAGATGGCATTCAATGTGCTCTTTTGCCAGAGATTTTCCAAAGAGCCCTTCTGCAAAAGGGGAAATTATTGTACAAGAACCTGTCACATGAAGCTCCCAATGCATTAAGGAAGCGTGTTTCACGGCGCACTGGACTTTGCTTGAATATTGAAATCCATTCTGAAATACATAGAATTTTTTCTAAAATAACTGTTTGGGAGAGGTAACATTTTTTTCTAACAAGCTGTAATGGAAAACTTCCAACATTATGTTTGAATTGTGGGAAGTGGGAAAAGACAATATGACATTCCTAATAAACCCATAAAATATGTTGCTTATAAGATACCTTAGGAGTAAAACCTAGTAATTGGCATGCATAAAAATCCATCTTGCTTAATCAAGTGTAGTTTTAAAAGATACTATTTGCTTCCTTAATTTTTCCACTATGGAAAGCAAATAATTTTAATGTAAATGAGGACAACTTTTATATTGCAAACCTCAATCTATTCAAGTGTGTTTGACTGTTGTGTTTCTGAAAATAACTCCACTTCAAAAACTCAGTAGTAACTTTGGAGAGCAGGTTAAAGCTCCACAGTCCTTGCAGAGTCCTTGCAGTCCAGTTCTGTACAAACTATGTTTACTTTTTCAGATTCATCTCTTATAGCATATATACATGACATCATTATGTCTGGATTCTCTATAGTGTCAATAAAATAATTCTTGCTGACTCTGGAGCTTTGCCTTTTGGAGCCTGCAGACTTCCGGGGCTTGGTTGCCCTTCTTTAGTGGATGGGAGGGCTAGTGGACCCCACCATGCTTTGGGGAAGTCACGTTCATCCCTCAGTCTCATGGTGAGCTTCCTGGTCCAGCCTGTGCCACACAAATACGGAGGTGGGAACTTGCCACATGCTCTGACATATGCATTTTGACGCGTGCTTCAGGCAGGCTGGGGGATGATGGGGAACCCACCACCTCAGCCTGACAAGGCGGGAGCTGCCACTGAGGGCAGGGCTGGGCCAGGAAATAGATTGCAGATTTGTCTCTTTCTCCACAACTCTTTGTGCTCTTTTTGTGATCTCTTGGGGAAACAGGCAGAGGGAAGAAGGCCGATAAAGCAACCCTTTAAAAACTCCCTGTATTTCATGCTGGTTTTATTGCATTCATGCTATAGGAGACTTTGACATGAGGGACATATCATGCTCTGTCTTCTTCTTCCCAGTGGGGGAGTATGAACAAATAATTGAAAAAAAAATTATTATTGTTGGCTTAATTTTACGAAGGATTATGCTGCTGTGGCATGCTTCCTTGTTCTCCCTCTGGGAAACAAGAAAGAAAACAGTCTTTTTGAGGGTTTTAGCTGGAAATGGACCATAGGGTCCTGTGACATGAAAATTGCCCCTATCAGGACTCAGGATACCCCTGTCTCTATCTAAATTGACTAAGTATGGCAAGCCCTGGAGAACTGTTGCTCTAGTTCCTGTTTGGGGACACACTCGTGGCATTCTTGCTTCATAGAACGGGGAAACTGCTGCTTTCACTGCTAAAAGCTGAGCCCCTGAGTAGATCCAAGAGCAGCAGCCTACAAAGGGATTGCAGATAGGATGACACCGGAGCTGCGATTCCAGGCTTCATTTCTTTAAACTGATAATATGTACTTGCTTCCTGAAGTCCATCCTGGACCCAGCTCCATCTTCTGTTTCTGATTCACTGATTTAATTCACATAGCCTTTCGGCTCCTCAGCAAATGCCTGCTGTTGTTAATGAAAATTCTCCGCTTGGCTTAAAGGAACTCTGTGTCAGCTTCCTGAGGCACATGGGCTAAAATGATTCCTGATGACCTCAGGAGAAAGTGTGTTGGAAGGAAAGATCTTCTGATCCCACCTGCCTCACTTTGGCAACCTGTTTTTCTGTGGTGCTAGGGAAAAAAAAAACGCCTTTGGAGATATCTTGTTGTCCCTATTAGAAGTATTTCTGCCATCTTGGAAACATCAGCTCCTTTATACCCCATGCAGATTTAAAAGAGAACTTCTGTCAATGTATATATTACAAATTAAGTTTGATTAGGAGCTGCAGTTTGTTAAATAAATTAAGCCAACCCTGGTAATACAGAAGTTTTAACTGAGCGATCATGAAAAAACGAAGTTGTAGATAATTTCACTGTAAGAAAGCTTCCCTCAATAATTTATAATCAAGATAATAACATAATATTATTTAAATAATACCGACTGAGTTCTGGCATATGTTTCCCCTCCTAAAATCTTAATCACCAATACCCCACAGAAAAAACCTTGCAAACTTGCACATTTTTGTGCTTTATCCACTAATTTGAAGTGACTTTTTAAATGCCATTTGTTGTTAATGGTTTATAAATGATCAGTAGCTGCCTCCTCTTTTGCTGCAGAAAATTTTGAAACCATTAAAAAAAACCCCGAAGGTGTGCACCCAAAGCCTCATTTTTCTGTGTGATTGATGGTGAAATAACCTAGAATGGCAAGTTTCACTCTAGATTTTTTACTAAATCAAGAAAAGTACAAAGACCAGGCTAATTTGCAGATCTGAGCATTTAAACTGCCCTAATGCTGTACAAATGTTACTTTACCCAAATCTCAACTGACACGCTTTTGATTTCTACCTGTAGGCTACCAACAGTTTCTTAGGGTAAGAGCTAGCAAGTCAGTTCTGCTCTAGTCACTTCCAGAAAGCCAGAGGCATTTGTACCTGTGAATGGAGGGGAAAGATTGAACTAGAGTTAAAAACCTGGGAATGGAGGCAACTACACTGACAATGCATTTGTAAATCCTGTTATGAACTTCAGTCCAGTAATTACACAGGCTCATTGCTCCCTTGTAAAAATCTCATAGAGCAAAGCTACCCATCTCTGTCACCCTTACTCCCATCTCCCTTCTGTGTAAAGCAACCATCCTTTTACAGCACTGATTTTAGGAGACTGGCCTTGCTCTTCCTCTGCTTGCTACCTGCCTTATGCCCATGGGATCTCCATCTGCAATATACAGTGGGAAATTGCTACTGTCAGGTCTTAGCTGCCCTCTTGGTTTGTGAAGTGGGTTTCTGTCCACCCATATCTCACCCCAACTGTTGTTTTATTCAGGGATCACCAGGAGCCTCAGTGGTATCTGAGAAGGGTTCACCTCCACTGCCTCCAAACCCTTACCGCCGGGTGATGGGGACAGTGGGACTCTGCATGGCACAGGTGGTGCCCCCTCCAAGAGCCCCTCCGAGCAGCCACACATGGCCACTGGCTCTGCACCTGGACTTTCCCTTTCTGGAGAGGATCTCCAGGTAGGGTCAGGAGGGAAATGGGAGAACACTAGGACCATACCATCTCCTTTGGCTCGGGGTTATGCTGTACGGTCTCAGATCTCCAGCTGCTTCTCATCTTCTTTCCAGATTCACGCCTCTGTCCCTTGTGCCATGGCCCATACAAGGAGATGTTTTGGTGACAGTAGCCACCATGTACCAGTGCAGCTCCTGAGCTGTCACCCAACAACATGCCTTCTCTGCCTGATGGGTTGGTATTGCTTCCGTTGATCTAAACTACAAGTTTTTCGTTCTGTTTTAGCAGCAACAAAAAATGCAGAAAACACCCCTCAAATTACCCAGCCCTCACCTATTAGCATGCCTGTGTCCTTGCAAAGTGCAAAGCCAAACCAAGGCTACTGAAACTACTCATTAGAGCTGTCTGTGCCGCGTTGCACGGCAGCTGCAGTATTTGCGGTGAAGTGACTAAGTGGCTTTTGGAGCTTGGTAATGGGGTGTAGACACTTCGACCTACAGGCAACTTATTCAAGTAGTCTTGGTCAAGAGTAACCAGAAGTTTGTGATTTACAGAAATAGTTGTCCACCTAAAATGAAAAGGCAGTCATAGTTCTGCTCCTGATAGTTCAGCTGTCTCACCTGAAAAGCACAATTGTTCAGGCAAGTGGTGTCCTTGTGGCCTCTCTCAATAGAGCCTTAAGATACATTTTATTTCTTTGTTTGTTTGTGGTTTAGTTCTGTTCTGCCATGGAGTAGGATTCTTCAGAAACGTATATGAATCTAAAAAGGCTGCAGGGAATGGAGTGGTGTTTTTTCAAATGCACGCAACAAATCACATCCCAGACTTCCATTGCATGGCCTTAAGGCCCATTTATTACTAGAGATTTCACCGAGGAGTGTCCTCAAGCAGTCTGAGGCAGGTCTGGCTGCTAAATGGGGAGCCTTTGGCACTAGTGGGGGGACTGCTTATCTGCCCTTCCAGGTTTGGCACACAAAATAATTTCAGGAAGTGAGGCAGGGACAAGTCTTAAATCAGGAAGAGGAATTTTGTGGGACTGGTACTGATGCACTTCCAGTGTTTTGATGGGAGAGGAGAGGATCCTGCGCAGGGGTGGGCTTGGCCTCACCACAGGGACCGTGCCAGGCTCTTAGGCTTATGCAGGCTTAATTTTGAGAGTCAGTCTAAGAGGCTTGATGTAGAAACAGGCAGTGGGTATGTGATTTAGCATGACCTTAAGGTCAGCCCTTATTCTAAATGTTCCCCATGTCTTTGAGGACCTAAGTATTTTTGAAAATCTGGGCATTATTCATTTCCTCACTGAGTTTACAATGCAAAGGATCGGTAGATGCCTGAGGGTTATCAAAAATTACCAGTGTTTAGGGGTCTATGGCTAGGATGACTTCACTTAAATACAAGTCTTTCAACCACAGATATGGTCTTTTGTGGTCAGGGCTGATCTAGACTGACAGAGCAATGCTGAGCTTCACTCTTCCATGGATAAACAGAGACTGGCAGGCTTAAAGCTGTCAGTGCAGCTCTTTTAATCAATACAAAATTTATTCAGAAGTTTTAGAATGGGAAAAATAATCAAAGGAAGATAAACATTAACAATTGGATCCTAGGTGGTTAAGATATTATTCTCTTTTAATCAGTTACATCTGGGATATTGTGTTCAATTTTAAGACCTGCTTCATCTGAAATACATTGAAATGCTAGCCTGAGCTCAGAAAACAGTGTTAAAATTAATCATCGTGAGGAGAGGTAAGACATCTATGGACAGATAACTGCCTGAAAATATTAAAAAAGGGCACACTTGATGAGCAGGGGAAAAAGGATTTAATCTGTGAGAGACAAAATTAAATTAAAAAAAGGATTTTAGGCTGAGCAACAGAATATCAAAACAAGGAATTTCAAGAATAAAAATCTTGTAAAGAACAAACTTGAACTGAAACAAAACTGCAAATTTTAATAGCCCTTTCTTCTCTCTATTCTCTCTGATTTATATCAACCATTGAACAGTGTAATAACAATATCTGCTCCCTCTGAAAGGCAAAGGTGAAATATGGATTGATTTTCAAATTGAAAATATGAAGCCTGTTAAAAAGAGTAGTTGAATGTGCCTTTATGCAATGTGAATAGAATTTCTCAGGCCCCTAATAAACTAGGAGGAGAGCAGGTACAAATCTGGGACTTGGTAAATCTTGCACTGAAAAACCACTCATCAGTGTGTTTCGACAGCTGATGAATAAAAAATGTGTAACAATCTGGAATCCAGGTGTGAGGGGCGACCATATAGAGATGAGTAATTGGCTCCATTGTGTTTAGTCATTTCGGGGTCTCAGTCTATACTCACCAGAGATGGTCCTAGGGCTGAGATCACCAATCTAATTTCACTTGTCTAGGCATCAGTCTGGAAGGAAGTATGGTCCCTAACGTAAAGACCACTGCTTTATTTAGTAAGCCATGTAATCCTCTTGTGTAACATGAGCAATAATATCACATTACATACACTGTAACTAACAAATTACCAAGATTGATCTTGTAAATCCATAGAGAGAATGACAATTTACTACTCCCCTGTAAAGCATTTGTATAATCCAAGCTACAGTTTCTAGCACAGAAGTAGGAAAAATAACATCATTAGGCAATTATTGCAAACATAGTTTTAATTTCGTAGAGGTTCTTCTTTTTTTAACATAGCTTTTCAGTTGCAATTTAGCCAAAGACTGCTAATAAATGCAGACAGTCTCTTAGAAAAACTGAAGTGTTAACTTGTTATGCAGCTGGTAGGAAGAAAAAAACTTTGGGATTGCCAATACGTGATTTAATCTTTTTTTCATTCTTAACATTCATGTATTTTAAATGGACAATTATGCCTCACAACTTAGAAAGAACAGCGTTAAACAAAGCCAGCTACAGTCTCTGTTCTATATTTAAAAGAGATGTGCTTCTGACTCATATGGCAGAAAGATGACCAGGTTTAATATTTTTCCTTTTTGTAGGGTAGAAAACGATGTTAGTACAACAGTGTTTGGGAAGATATGCTCTAACAATTATGCTTGAATTCTCAGCTGGGCCCAAAATCAAGATCAAAACAGAACACACAATGGGTAAGAAAACATTAGCAACCAAAATAAATCTTTTAGACAGAGATGTGTGCAAGTGTGTGTGCAGCTTCACAGCCCTTGGATTGCCACAACTCTCAACTGTATTGCCTACTAGCAGTGTATACAGCAAGGAAATGTGGGTTATTGAGTAAGAATCAACTCAACGTGCCATGTCGCTTTCTCAGGCTCTTTAATTCCCTCTTTCCTCTCCCTCACATGGGCATCTCTGTGGGTTTGGAGCCAAAACATCCCAGAGCTGAGCACTGCAGAAACAGATTCATGTATTTGGAGACCAAAAGAAATTCACAGGTTGTAAGAACCACAGGATGTCTTAGCTTTGCCAGACAGAGCTATGCTGAGGGGTTATTGCACATGTCCTGGTCCTTGTCCAGCAGCTTTGTGGGTTGTCATCCAGGACAGGTGACAGGAACAACCATGCTCCCTACATTTCTGCAGGGGACAATAAGGGCAGGACTGACTTTTACTGTTTTTTCCCTCCCAGAAAACATCAGGAATGGCCAAGATGATAAGATACCACATCACTTTACACTCATTGCTTTTATCAGCAGTCTCTAGTGTGCATTTGCCCTAGTGCTCTTGTTCAAACTGATCTAATGCTGCTTATAGGGCAGAATGGGTCTATGGGATAAAAATGTACAAACTTAGGCTAGTCTTATGGAAAATAGTGACTCTGATATTGATTATTTCCCAGCAACAACATTGCAGGTAGACAAGTAAGGATAAACTCAGATGCTATTCAAATTAATATAAAAATTAGTAATATATTTTTTATTTTTGATATTAGACTAAAACAAATCCAGAGCAGTAATTTTATTCATGGTTAATTTTTAACTTTTCCCCTTATCTCTGACTAAGGGACAGCTCCTCTGCACAGTTCAGTTACAGCACTTGAATGGCTGTATGGGAGAATTGCATATTTTAGAAGAGTGAATGCTGGAGAAAAGAAATCTGGGTTTTGTTTCTGACTCTGCAGCTGAACTCAGGCCAATTAATTTAGCTCTCTGTGCCCTGATTCTTTCCCCATCCTTTTTCTTTTAAAGCTTACATTCTTTAGGATATGGGATTCTATCTTCCTATGCATTAGTATGGCCCCTGGTGCAATGGTTCCTCACATCTAATAGTAATATGCAGGCAGGAGTAAATCCTGATGCTATTGCAGCTAAATTCCCAGTGGCATGAAGAGGCCACTTTCTTTGCCCCCCCCAGACTTTTAGCTGCTATAAACACCTCTCCTGTACCTACATCTCAGCATGGAGGCGGCAAGTGGTTTCTGGTTTTCTTGCAAGACACAATATATTTTCTAATCCTGTCTTTACTCTTCTGGAATTACTGAAATGGATAAAAGTTTACAAACCTCAAGTGGAACACATTTAGTATGAAAAAAAAGAAGAAGAAATTGCTCTTAAGAGAATCGTGCAAAAGTTCAGACAGAAAGTGCTGATTTGACAAGTCAGATCCCTGTGTGAATTTGCTGTCTAACACCATCCTAGCAACATTGTCACTCCTGTCACTGATAATATAACCAAGGAGAAGATCTGGAAAGGTAAAGCTTACATTTACTAGGTCTTTAGGCTTAGATAGTTTGTTGGCGGCTGTGCGATCCTGTTAAACTCCGAGATGCAAAATGCAGTTGTTTTCAAAATTCATTGCCAGTGGCGGTGACAGATGCTTTTTGGAATGACACCCAGTGAGCTGTGAAACTCATGTAGTCAAGTACTTGTCCACTTGTCCGTACTTCATGTGTTATGGGAATATGTTTACACTCACTCTGCCGTCCCAATTTTATATTTTTTTCAGCTGGATGAAGTGTTTTACAGATGCAGCGTTGCACACAGTGCAGAAGGTGGTATGTTGAAGTTTGTGCCCACACAGTGGGCAGCTCTTCCTTGTTTTCTCTGAGGGATTCTTCTCTAAGGTTAACTCTTTGTGGGGCACAATGGGTTTGGGTATTATTTTGTCAGATATAAGTGAGGTAAATATTGTGGAGCTGACAGCCCTGGCCTCACTCTTCAGATTGGTCAGAGTGACCATTTTAACCACAAACAAGCTGAAGAAGAGGGTGTAGTTACTCCACTGTGGTTGGGTGCATCTTTCATGTCCGCTGCTGACAGGGCATCTACTTCTTCTGGCTAAGGTCTGGGCCCTAAGGTGGTCTGCTGTGGTAAGGTTCATGTTTTTTATGGTCTTAACTACACCTAGGTTTTGTGCAGGAGCACAGGTGGCTGCAGGTGGTGTCTACAATGAATCAGCATCCCAGTACTCCATCTTCCTGATAACTTTTTCCCTGAATACTGGCAAAGAAGATGTTTTTGCTACCATGGTAATTCTTCCCATTTTTCTACTCTATTTTAGCAATTATTATCATTATTGTGTTTGTCTTATTCCTTATTTCATTAAGAGAAAACAGATTATTTTTTCTCTGACTGAAGAATTAGATCGTACGGTGTCCTGTTACTGTAGACACATGCAAATTGCATACCTGTTTATGTTCAATATTGTTTTACTATGCTATGTTTCCTTTAAGAGACAGAAAAAATATCTGGAACTTTTCTTCTCTGGATTTTCTCATTCTATATTGCTTCTCACATTGCATTTAGAAGAACATTAAAGAACATTGTACGGCAAAAGCAAGTGAGTTGTAGAACAAGGTATGTCAGTAAATGACAAGGCGTGGTCTAATTCAGTGTACTTTGAGTTACTGCAATGATTCTCAATAAGGGGCTTAGTTTTCTGTCGTGTGTCTTGAATAAGGATTGAACTCAGGAACTATAGTACCACAGGGAGTATCCAAATTTAGGATAACAGAGGCTGCATCTCTTGTAAATCTGGGATAACTCCTATTCCAAATCCCTTTTGAGCTGACAAAGATAAAAGATAGTCAAGGGACCCTAGTGCAGCCTTGGACTTTTCTGTAGACTTTCAGATCTGGGAAAATCATAGAATCTCATTTTACCTGCTTTCTCTCTTTATCTGTAAAATAGGAATTAGATTTCCCTACCTCAGAGGTGCACCATAAGTTAATGTTAAAGTTTGTGAAAAGTTCAGGTACTAGAAATAAAAAATTTGCAAATCCCTAAAATGGGCAGATGTTTGTGACCAGGAATATTAGGAAATTAATATTTGCAGACTTTAAAAAGACAAACTTCTGTACCTTTTCATTGTAGACATGACTAACAATAGGTTTGTCTAGACAGGGGTTTATTTGGAATGGTTCAAAAAAAATTATAATGAAGAGGCACCACAAAGTTGGGGAATGGACTAAATTGCCCCATTCCAGGGAAATTATTTTGTATTTATGATACACAGTCCAGTTGTTCTCCATCTGTCTTTCATCTCACACTTCCAGGCAACCATTTTGTTAGTTTGAAAACCTCAAGTAGTCCACAAAGATGAAACCTTTGCAGGCGGTGGTTCTCTTCAGAAGAGGCCTTTGTTTTGATTCCTTGTTTGCATTTTGCAGCTCTCTTGCAGCATCCTGTGCTACAGTCTCCTTTTCAGCAGCCTTTCAAGTTAGTATTTAAACAGCTCTTGGGAATTTTTTATATCAAAGTACAAAAAAACAAACCAAACCAAAACAAAAACCAAAACCCAAACAAACCCAGCCAACTGTTGCTGCAGGATGTACTCAGGAGCTACCAAATGCAACAGCTGAGCCCACCAGCCTCTCCCTGGGGCTGCACCCAAGGGAAGGAGGAGGACAGTGCTGGTGGGCGGTTTTATGACATGAGATGTGATGCTCCAGAGTGGCTCCAACACGTAGCGTGTTCCCTAACCTCCAGGGAAGATCTCTGCAGTAACCTGGCACCAGCTTTCCTTCAAGCCTCATCCCCCACATCTATTTTAACAGAATAAGCTTCCCCCATTGGCTCCCTTGCAACTAGATTTTAACTCAGAAACTAAACGCACAGATGGACTGGTTCCCACTTTTTTGTGTTGTTTTTTTTTTTCTTCTACCCTGATATATGCATTTATGATAACAGGACAGAAATACAATTCTAAGATTTCATAGGTTTTGAGACTGTTTCATGTGCCAATTCTCTTAGTGAAATGGAGAGAGAAAACTTATCTGGTTAACAAATGTAAAATCCAGGCACAAAGAATACCCTAATTCAGGCATGAAATGTCTCCCTTGGAGTGTGCTGTGCTTTTATCTGCTCTGTACTTTGTGCCCAGTGGTGTGTGTGAATGGGTACAGTGTCTGCTTCCTTACAGAGATTTCCTAAACGCAAAATAGACTCACATGTAGAGAAGGTGATACTTTACCTCCGCTCGGAGCATCGGTGCCTCCGGTACCGTCCCTCTGCCAGGCTGTGGGACAGGGCAGGAGGGGAATGTGTTGGAGGAGCCCTCCCTGGTGAGGATGACTGGTCCCTGATCGGACAGGGCTGACCGTGTTCTTGCTGGGCTGTTTTCCCCAGGATGACCCATGGTGCCAGGGACCAAGGTGTGGATGAGGAGGTTGGTGTGTCCCTCTCGTTGCTGAGGAATGTGTCGCACTGGTTGGCACTTCTGCTGGAAGAGAGAATGGATGCACAGGTAAAGCTAAATAAAGATTTTGAAAGTCAACAGAAAAATCTAGGGTATTCATCTTTATGGTAAACTCAGGATAAGTGAAAACAGGTGGTTTTACAGAATTGATCTAAAACAAAGGTGTGCACTTAATTGTTAACTCAGTTAATGAAAGACAATGCTACTGACCATAACATGATAATCTTGGCCAGCATAGGAAGACATTATGTAAAGTATTTTGGCTGTATGAAATACCTTTATAAACATTAGTAGCATCTGTTTCCACACTTGCT